>NC_092345.1:14341573-14642732 GCF_963676685.1 Mytilus edulis
ACCTGACCAATACTAGTATTTGATTTTGCAAACGAAAATTTTTATTTTTCGCCGTGATTTTTATTTGTCCTTTCATACTATCTGTTTTTACTTTTTTTTTAAATTTGATTTTCGGAGGTCGTGCCAGACTTTATAAATATAGTTGTGTTCACCACAAACCACTAAAATCAGAATGAGATGCATTTACGATACATAATAGCAAAATTTTCAGGTTGCAAGTAAGAAATATATAAAGACACAGAGATACAAATTATAAACTAACCTTTCGCCCCTGTATATTAGTTATACGTCCTTGTTACAAAGTATAAATTCTTATTTACACTTTGAGCCTGATCTTGGACAAACATTGCTTTTAGCTTTTTCTAATTTAACTTCTGTTAAATCAGTAATTACTTGATTCTTTTATAATGATCGAGTAATGATAGTGCCCATTTTCATATTACTTTTCAAAAGCAAATATCAAATTACTCTTTACAAAGAACCGGCAAAATAAAAAATAAGAATGTATACATTCACGGTGACTGGTACCAGTAAAAAAGGCATTTTTTATTTTAGAAATAGACTGGTTTGCCGACTTGAATTTAGATATTTTAATCGGTGCAGGCAATATAGCCACTGCCTAATCATAAATCAACTGTTAAGAACTGAACTTTTTTTTTTGAAATACAAAAGCTTTTCTTCCCCAGGAATAAATTACCTTAGCTGCATTGCGGCAAACTTTTAGGTATTTCAGGTGCTCAATCAAATGCTCATCGACTTCCCACTAGCTTTATTTGGCCTTTTTACATATTTTTTTATTCTAGCCGGGGTCACTGATGAGTCATTTAATTTGTCGACGTCTGGCGTAAATTTCAATCCTGGCATCTATGATAGGTGTATTTCGATCCAATTATGGGGCATGAACGACATGGGCCGGATCGTCTGATGCTTTCGAGACGTTTCGGTCGTGAACCCGCTCGGCCATACATTGTGTCTTACATTTCTTAAAATCTGAGATTACTATATATTACTATATATAATGTGTAATAGTAATCTATATTAAAATATATAAAACCAAACCACAACAGCTTAATATTTACTAATAAACCATGCAAATGATAATAAACCTGCCAGACTGACATGTACACTGTAAAACCATTAAAAGCAAAACATATAGTTGACTTAAAGTTCATGTTGTATTTAATTGAAAACAGATAAAAACAAGAATGTGTCCACAGTACACGGATGCCCCACTCGCACTATCATTTTCTATGTTTAAAGGACTGTGAAATTGGAATAAATTCTCTAATTTGGCATTAAAATTAGAATGATCTTATCAAAGGGAACATGTATACTAAGTTTCAAGTTGATTGGACTTCTACTTTATCAAAAACTACCTTGACCAAAAACTTTAACCTGAAATTTGCACTATCATTTTCTATGTTCAGTGAACCGTAAAATTGGGGTCAAAACTCTAATTTGGCATTTAAATTAGAAAGATCATATCATAGGGCACATGTATACTAAGTTTCAAGTTGATTGGACTTCAACTTCATCAAAAACTACCTTGACCAAAAACTTTAACCTGAAGCCAAAAACTTTAACCTGAAATTTGCACTATAATTTTCTATGTTCAGTGAACCGTAAAATTGGGGTCAAAACTCTAATTTGGCATTTAAATTAGAAAGATCATATCATAGGGTACATGTATACTAAGTTTCAAGTTGATTGGACTTCAACTTCATCAAAAACTACCTTGACCAAAAACTTTAACCTGAAGCCAAAAACTTTAACCTGAAATTTGCACTATCATTTTCTATGTTCAGTGAACCGTAAAATTGGGGTCAAAACTCTAATTTGGCATTTAAATTAGAAAGATCATATCATAGGGCACATGTATACTAAGTTTCAAGTTGATTGGACTTCAACTTCATCAAAAACTACCTTGACCAAAAACTTTAACCTGAAGCCAAAAACTTTAACCTGAAATTTGCACTATAATTTTCTATGTTCAGTGAACCGTAAAATTGGGGTCAAAACTCTAATTTGGCATTTAAATTAGAAAGATCATATCATAGGGCACATGTATACTAAGTTTCAAGTTGATTGGACTTCAACTTCATCAAAAACTACCTTGACCAAAAACTTTAACCTGAAGCCAAAAACTTTAACCTGAAATTTGCACTATCATTTTCTATGTTCAGTGAACCGTAAAATTTGGGTCAAAACTCTAATTTGGCATTTAAATTAGAAAGATCATATCATAGGGCACATGTATACTAAGTTTCAAGTTGATTGGACTTCAACTTCATCAAAAACTACCTTGACCAAAAACTTTAACCTGAAGCCAAAAACTTTAACCTGAAATTTGCACTATCATTTTCTATGTTCAGTGAACCGTAAAATTGGGGTCAAAACTCTAATTTCGCATTTAAATTAGAAAGATCATATCATAGGGCACATGTATACTAAGTTTCAAGTTGATTGGACTTCAACTTCATCATAAACTACCTCGACCAAAAACTTTAACCTGACATGGGACAGACGGACGAACGGACGAACGAACAGACGAACGAACAGACGGACGAACGGACGCACAGACCAGAAAACATAATGCCCCTACTACTATCGTAGACGGGGCATAAAAATAATAACTTCACATTGACCAATGACCGGATCGATAAAAATGATGTCAAGGTCAGTTAAACCTGCCAGACAGACATGTTCAATACACCAAAGCATAGCTGACTTCTGTATACAGTCATGATATGAGAAACGGACATAGTCACGTAACATTAACCTTGCATGATCACTGATCCATCAATGCGGTTGAGGTCAGATGGAACAAAACCACACTCGAACATTTCAAAAATATATTATCTTATTTGGGATTGATTTGTCTTATTTTCATCGTTTATTGATGAATAACTTGTTATAATGACAATTTACTTTGTTGCATATTTAATCTTTATAAATTACTGGAGAAAATTGGTTCACAAAAAAAATATTTTATCCATAAATCTGAATTATAATCAGATTGAAAATATTGTTTTTAAGGAAAACAAAAAGATTAAAACCTAATTTATGCATGATCAAATGTATTATTTTCTACAGAACAAAGGAGTAGGTTCAGTCAAGGATTTGTATAGAAATCCTTGGTTCAGTAAGACCCCTTTTTGGCCCCAAAATAAAGAAGTTTTACAAAATTGTTAAAATGTAAACTTAGAGTTATTCAATGGACAGTAGAATGCTTCTGCTACATGAATATAGGCTGTTTTTGGCCTAACAATGCACATATATCGGGTACTAGCACCATAAAGTCATGCTAAATTACTGTAATCTTCACAATTCTAACATTTTAGTTAAATTTTAGACAGTTAAAACGAAAGTGGCCGCATTCGTGTTCATCCTTAATATTGAAATGTGTATTTTATGATAATACCTAACATATATAAAGGTTGAGGATAAACACGGATGCGGCCACTTTCATTTTTGACAAAAAACATCTGAAAAGGGACATTTTTCAGCATATTTGGTTGATTTTTCATATTTAAGCTTGAATCGGATCGTTTTTAATGACTATATCAGTTAAAATCCTTCCCATAAACTAATTGATTCAAAGAAAATACACACTCAAGTGTTTAAAAAGTGGTCAAAATCTTTCGGCAGATGAACCTGAAATTTGAGGCCAAAATCGGTCCTTACCGGACCTACTCCTTTCCGTAAAAGTTTATACAATTTAAAGAACCATCTTTTGTTCATGCATGCGCTGTCTTCTCGTTGTATATGCATTAAATGACCAGTCACTTGGTCAGAACTTGACGCTCCAACCCAAGGTAAATATGTATAACTACTAGAATACGCGAGGAGCTTATTACCGAAAGAAAAGCATATAATAGTCAAAATCGATATAAGATCAGCTATGCTTGGTTTTGGGTATGACCCTTAAAGTTTGCTTTCTCAGTAATGCCAGTAATAAAATCTATATGTGATCAACTATGCTTGGTGGAGTATGAACCTATGTTTTCTTAGTAATAAAATCGATATAAGATCAACTATGCTTGATGGGGTATGAACCGTTTTCCCTCAGTAATAAAATTAATATAAGATCAACTGTGCTTGGTGGGATATGAACCTATGTTTTTATGCCCCCGCAACTGAAAGTGAAAAATTCACATAATATTTTGTTTTCAAGCAGTCGCTAAACCATGAAAAAGAAGTTTTTTGTAGATTTTGTCTTCTTGATAATGCTTGCTTAATAAGTTTTCTATTTTAGCTTTTTTGAAAGATTCCAGACAAAAACATGAAAAGTTGTCAACATGGCCATTAAAGGACAATAGGAGTTATTGGACGATATTAGCTATCTCACTAATATTTGCCGTAGATGTCCTTTTGATAGTTTTCCCTATTAAGGCTATTAATACTGTCTTAATTATCATAAATCTATAATAAAATATCTTTAATAAGTTTTCAAAACTTCAATAAGGTGTCAACTGAAGATTTTGGCTTTTTTCTCAAACTGCAGATCTTTTCTTGCTGAGTATTTTCTCATTTGAGTTTCTATTAGAGTTTATAAAGCAACAATGCATAAAATCGTCTTTATTGAGAAGTCTTCAGGTTACTTTAATAGGCTATGTTGACTTACCGAGATCTGTTCTTGCTGATCATTTTTGCTGTTTAAATATTTTTGATCTTCTTTTTTTTTTTATATAGTTTTCCAATTTAATTAAAAGCTGTCATTCATAGCAAGGCCAATAACACATATAAAATGTAGCCTGCCAGTTTGAGGCAAATGAACAATATTGTTAATTAGACCTCAACCTTCTGAACATTTTTTTCCCTATCAAATTTTCTCTATTCATAGCGGTTTTCAAGATACAAGAGAAAAGATTTTACACCTGTATGTTTTGGTCAGCCAAATATGATGATTGGTATGTGGCATCACCAGACACATCTTCTTAGCAAATATCCCCTATGAAGAGTGTGGACAAGTTTGGTAAAATTTGGCAAGAGTAGTTTCAGAGGAGAAGATTTTTGCGAAAGTTGACACATGTTTTCAGAATAACAAGTTAATTCCAATAGTCCATTTTGTGAAAATAAATACTGTTTTTAGAAATATTCAGATGTTAATAAATTGCCTCATTTTTATTGCCATACGAATTAGGTGAAATATCAACAGTAAATTTTTTGAAATTTTCATGGATATCATAAATTTATTTACCCTTAGGTTACTGCCTGAAGACAGATAAAATCCAGGCATAAACTTCAAGAGGCAACAACTCAAAATAACAGAAGCATTCATGTTATGAAAAATAATACATTTATTAATTGTAAAAATATGAAGTATAAAAATATTTTTTCATTATGTGATAAATACATTTATAAACTATAAATAAATATGCAACAATATTTTCTTGATTATCTTCATTAAAAAAATCTATAAAAAAAAAAAAACTATTGCGAACATAACAATAATAACCATAAAATTTAAACAACCATATATTCATCACAATTTTTTGCATAGTGTAGTGGAGCAAAGTAACTTATTTAAACATATAGAAAAAAATATTCAAGGGGTGTCACTAATAATCAGGATGCCACTTTGAACAATAAGATAGGAAATATGAGATCTTAGATGGTTTTACATACGTCAACAACCCATGAAACACTCGTATGTCAAAGGAAAATCCTTCATCTACATTTTTAACAGGTGCTGGAAAACCCACTCATTAAGTTTGCTGTCAATTCTGGAGTAAGATAACCAACAGTTTTGTTGAAATAAGAAAGAGGGTTTCTTTTTTAACTAATCTCATGCAGTGTAAATCTGAGGTGTGAGCAAAAAGTGTCATGTCTGATTTTCTCCATAATTTAATCTAGTAGTTTCAGAGGATAAGATTATTGTAAAATTTAATGATGACTTTTGATGACATTGATAAAGGATACCAAGTGATGAGACTTTTAGGCCAGGTGAGATTTTCTATTTTCTATGTTCAGTGGACGGTGAAAATGGCGTCAAAACTCTATTTTGGCATTAAAATTAGAAAGATCATATCATAGGGAACAAGTATACCAAGACTTAGTGTCAAATTGATCGGACTTCAACTTCATGAAAAACTATCTCGACCAAAAACTTGAACATGAAGGGGAACAGACGGATGAACAAACAGACGAAGGAAAGGACACACAGACCAGAAAACATAATGCCCATTAATGGGGCATAAAAAAAAATTGGTAAACTACAGTATACAAAACATAACAATAGAAAACTAAAGACTAAGTTACAGAAATCCTATAAAAAACTGGAGTTTATCTCTGGTGCTTTGGAAGGGAACTGTATTCTGATATATGATACATATAAATGAAAGAAGCTTTCCTTAGATCGTAATTCTGAATTTACATTAAGTTATTTTTGCTCCACATGTGACAAGTATATATTTCATTCAATATTAAGAAGACAAAATAATTTACTGGTCTGGACAATACAAAAAATTCAAACTATCAAAATATATCACATATTAGCATTGAAATATAATGCATAGTACACTACCTTATTGAAGGCATATAAAAGACTATGTGAAGAAATTATCATCTTGTTAAAATGTAAATCGTTTTAGTACATGATAAGTCTCTATATATTTTTGTAATTTATAAATTAATATATACACTGCGATGTCTTCAACTCTTCGCGTTGTGTGCTGCGTGTATTCGCGGTGATTCTATTCCTGTATGAAATGTACATGTAGATGCGGTTGTGAAGAGACTTTCTGAAGACTCGAGATATGTACCTGTATTTTTTCCCGCCTCCATGATCTGAATTTCGTTAAGTATATTCTTCCTCAAATCTTTCAAATTCCAACTTGACGGTCCGTGTTGTCTTGCTAGGTTTTGGCGTATTTCTGCGGGCAACTTGTTCAGAATAACCTGTACAAGTAGTGAACCATAAGTGTCTGTAGTCTGTCCGAGTGACTCTAGACCTCGTACGTAAGTTTCACTTTTGTCATAACAATTGCGGAGGCTTACTAAAGTATAAATTGGCGGCGAAATCTCAAGTAGAGCTTGCATGTATGCTTGTATTATAGTATGTATCTGTCCATACCTCTCTTGTAACAACGAAATAGCTTTGCTATAGTTAGTGTTTGTCATAGCAAAACCTGATATGGTCTGAAACGCTTCTCCCTGTAGCAATGACTTTAAGTAGTTAAACTTCTGTACGTCGCTGGTGAATAGATGTCTCATATGAATCCCAAAAGGATTGCCAATCTAAAATATTCCCTTTAAAAGTAGGCAAGTTCAACTTTGGTAATTTGTGGTACTGATTATTTGTGCTAGAAGACGAATGTAAACTTGGAATATGCATAGACGGGTTCGTAGTAGGAATAATCTCTGATATAGCGGGGTTACTTGTATAAAACAAGGCTGCATTCGATTGTACATGAGATGTCGACGTGAAACAATTGGCGTGCGGATTCAATTGAGAGGAGTCGCTTGCGGGTATACTATTTGCTGTAGGTGAAATCAAGGTAGGCATGGGTGTATCAGAGGCAGTAACGTTACTAGGTTGAAAAACGGTAGTATTGACGGGTAAATTATGACTTTTCGACTGGGAAGGATTAATGAGTTTTCTAATTTGACGAATTTTTGAATCTAAATCGAACATGTACTCATCTGTTTGTTGAATTTCATCCACCACGTCTTCATCCGAGCTTGCGTCCACAATTTTATCATTCAGATCTTTAAGAATATCCCTTTTCTGTAACACGGAATCTAAAATAGCTGTGACGTCCTCAATTTCTATCTCGGAAGTGTCTCGTATGTCTCCAAAATTCTTCCAAAGTCTTGTAATTGCTCCTTTATGTCCGGAACAAATGGCTTTCAGCTTTGTATCCATTTTCCCTTTTGGTCACGGCACCATAAATGTCGAGGCTAACTTCTAATATCGTATACAGAAAACAATACAACCATACAGTTTGACGTTTACTTCATTATAACATAACTGCTAAGGCGACGTCGCACACTGACGTCAACCCTAGATACATAACGGTAAATTGCGACGTCTTGACTCCCGCGGTATTCTCGACAACTTTATAGTGCATTTAAAACAAGGCACTTAATACATCTAACAGGACTATTTCCTACTTTATAATTTGAGCAACAATTCATTTGCAACACAACACCATTTATGAATGAAGACCATCCATATTATAAAATTGCCTTTCTTCTCAATGCAGTCTTCCAAACAATGCTTGTATTCTTTCATTGAAAATATTTACATTGCTACTTATCTTTTCAGGCAATGAGCCATAATACCAAACTACTTTTTATAGGTAAAGCACTTTTTGTAATCTTTAAAAAGACTTATACGAGAATGCTGAAATAAAAATGTTGATGAAATACAGAGATAAAATAACCTAGTTTTATAGTGAATTTATCATACTTCAGTATGTGTAATATTACGCTCTCACTAATTAGCGACATGAAGAATTTTAGCATCAAAGGGCGACAAGGAGACTATTTAATTAGTGACAAGAAAACATTTTTATTTATTAAAAATACTTAATAAATATTAAAAGAATATGCAAAAGAAAACAATTTTAGTGAAGTTAATATTCTATCAATAAATAGAGAGAAAAAATAAATAAAACATAGATGTAATTGCTACATTTATTTGTGATATTTTATTATTTATTATGAATAAAGCAAGTATAATACCCAGTTTTACCCAGTCATATTATGATATTAATTTTACATGTGTTTTAGAACAATAATATATTTATCTTAAAATCTATTTTCAAAACTCTCTTTGTACAATATATAATAAACTTGCAAAATGCATTATTTGTGCATAATTGTTCAGAAAATACAGACACAAATTGTGAAATACAAAGAACTGAAATCTAACAAGAGGAAAACATAATTAAAATGTGAATACATGTGTATATGTGAAAAATGGGAAAATCATCAAAATTGAGTATTTTCAATTAGAAAAAAAGAAGTGTACCACCATATGATTTTTTTTTACCAATCAGTTTTTTACAGTCATATAAACCCAAAAATCAGGTTAAGAAAAAAAGTTTAATTCTTGAAAATTTGGCTCCTCTGAGGTGTACCTCCTTAATAAAAAAAAATGTTTTGTTGTGACTGAATAGTCTTATTGTCGCTAAAATTATTCTTCTTGACACTTCTTGACACTTCTTGTACCTAATTAGTGAGACCCTAATATTATGAAACTACATACATGACTTTCAAATTAAAAATTTTATATTTCTTAACAACCAATAATAAAAGTAACAAGAAAAAACCAAACAAACAAAATTCAATTAACAATTTGGCTGCGCTCATTATAAATTAATCAATTAAATTATGTAAAAAAATAAATCTGATACACTGTTAAATTAAATTAAATTCTATATGATGATATATGTATTTGTTTGTTTGATATTCCATCTTTGCTAGCCAAGTGACAAGATTAGAGTGAGATAAAATTTCTGATCCATACTATCGTAGGTGGGGCATAAAAATCAATAGGTAACTTGTATTTCATCTTTTTTCCCATAGTCTTTCTTTCTTTGACTTTGGATTTGGTATCCTCATTCTGCCTCTTGAAAAGATTAATAAAAAGTCAAAAACTATTACATAATGAGGTGATCTAATGCATGAAATTAGACTGTAGTCAAGTTGAATGAACAAAATATTTAATTCATTCAACATCTTATTTTGTCTTTGTCTTATGCAGGGTCATATGCTCATCTTCAAGAGCCAAATTGTGGAAAAAACATGACTGTGATTTAAGTTGATAATCTTCACTTTTTGCCATATTCATCTCTTCAAGTATGTCTTTAGGTGCTGATACACTTAGCTTACTAACAGCTATATTTATTTCTGTAAGTATGTCCATAATGTGTACATGGTGTACAGCTTCTTGTTTGTGGTACGAGTCTAAGGTAGTATGTAATGCTTTTATCATCCAACCTCCTCCTTCATCATGACTATTATCTTTCCTGTAAGTTTGTTTTCCTGAAATACAAATATAAAAATATAACCAGGTGCTTCACAGGGCGCAGCTTTATACGCCTGCAGAAGTCAAACCCTGAACAGTTGGGGCAAGTATGGACACAACATTTAAGCTTGATACAGCTCTCAATTTGTATTTATGATTAAATATTTGACACAACATAGGTTTCTGACACAGAATGAATGTGGTCTAAGAAGTTAAACATGAAAACTTTTAAATTGGACATTTACCTATTATGGTCTAATATCAAAAATCAAAATACATGGTAAGATTCAGCATATCAAAGAACCCCAAGAATTCAATTTTTGAAGACATCTAATAAAGTTCAATTTTGAACCCTTTAGACCTAAATGTTTGATAACTGGGGCCAAATATCAAAAATCTAAATACATATGGTTAAATTCAGCATATCAAAGAACTCAATATATTCAAAGTTTATCTTTTACCTCGATTTGGACTAACTTGAAAACGACCCTCATAATCAAAAATCAAAGTACATGTTAAGAGCATATTAAACATGTTAAAGAACCCCAAATATTCAATTTTTGTTAAAATCCAACTAAATTTAATTTTGGACCCTTTGGACCTTAATGTAGACCAATTTGGAAACAGGACCAAATATTAAGATTCTAAAAACACGGTTAGATTCGGCATATCAAGAAACCAAAATAATTCAATTTTTGATGAAATCAAACAAAGTTTAATTTTGGACCCTTTTGGCCCCTAACTCCTAAACTGTTTGGACCAAAACTCCAAATATCAATCCCCACCTTCCTTTTGTTGTTAGTAACCTTATGTTTAAATGTCATAGATTTATATTCACTCATAATAAAGTTAATGTGCCAAAACCAAAGAAAATGCTTATTTGGGCCCTTTTAGGGGCCCCTAATTCCTTAACTGTTCAGACCAAAACTCCAAAAATCAATTCTTACCGTCCTGTCATGGTTATTAACCTTATGTTTAAATTTCATAGATTTCTATTTACTAATACTTAAGTTATTGTGCGAAAACCATGAAAAATGCTTATTTGGGCCCTTTTTTGGCACCTAATTCCTATACTATTTGGACCACAATCCCCAAAATCAATCCAAACCTTCCTTTAGTGGTATTGAACCTTCTTTAAAAAATTTATAGAGATCCATTGACTAAAATTAAAGTTATTGTCCGGAAACTAAATGCGTCTTCGGACGACGACGAGGCAGACGACAACATCATACCATTATACGATGCAAAATTTTTTTTGCGGTCGTATAAAAAGTTAGGTAGGGAACCAGCTTCTCTTTAAAGTAAAGCTTCATCTCTGATCACTGTGTCATATACCAGTATGTACATTTGAAATGGTTTGTGCCACAGCAGTAACTACTGCTCACTGATGATACCCCCGCCGCAAGTGGATAATATTAATAGTGTAAAAATATGCAAGTGTTCGGTAAACAGGAAGTTGTCGAGTGATGAATCTGAAAACGCATCACACGGTATAGCTGACTTATATAAATCCTGAAACCAAATTTCAGAAATCCTTGTATTGTAGTTCCTGAGAAAAATGTGACGAAAATTTTCAAGTTGGCTATCATGTGTAAAATCATACAAGTGTTCAGTAAACAGGAAGTTGTCAAGTGATGAATCTGAAAACGCATCACACGGTATAGCTGACTTATATAAATCTTGAAACCAAATTTCAGAAATCCTTGTATTGTAGTTCCTGAGAAAAATGTGACGAAAATTTTCAACTTGGATATCATGTGTAAAATCATACAAGTTTTTTCGGTTAACAGGAAGTTGTCAAGTGATGAATCTGAAAACGCATCACACGGTATGGCTGACATATATAAATGTTGATACCAAATTACAGAAAGGGTGGATGTGTAGTTCCTGAGAAAAATGTGATGAAAGTTTCATGGGACGGACAGACTGACAGACAGAGGTAAAACAGTATATCCCCCCTTTTTTAAAGCGGGGGTATAATAATTAACTACAATGTAGTTAAGCATGTAGTTTTTGTTATTTTCCTTGTTGTATATATGTAGGATGCTTTTAATATTTGCTTAATGCATCAATGCTGTTAATCTGAACATATGAATATTACATTTAAAGACATTAATACTATGATTTGATGATTGAACATAATATTTGTTCTCATTATGCATGTTATGTTCACAACTTAATTGTATTATCTAAGTGCAATGTTTGTATAATACAATAATATGTAATGAAAGAATATTATATTTATCATGTGTATTACCATCTATTTATTACTTGATCTGTACATTTCTTAAAACTTTATCTTTGTTTATAGAAGGAATTCAACATTATTGAATACTAAATATCATCAACCCTAGAAAAGTGACTTTAGTTTTAATTAAAGTCCAAAAGTCAGCTTATAAATGCACAACGCAAGCTTATAGTAATTAAAATTTATTGATGTCTTTCAAAGTGCATTAGCAGTATGAGGAGGGAATGAGGAAAAGGTGTGAAGTGGGACTCATAAACCCCCTGTCCACCCCTCTGTACTTTATTCACCATTATCCCTATTTTCACCCTTATCTGCCCCACTCTGACTCCCACTTCCCTCATCTCCCATTCCCTCTATACTGCAAGCAATAATATTTCTTTTACTAACCTGTCATAGATCCAAATACAACAACACAATCTTCAAAATGCGGAAGAACTACATCAGGGAGAATCTCTGATATCATGCTTTCCTTAGGTTCATCATCTTTATTCTCAGTGTTAAGTTGTGGTGTTAAATTATAATTCTTATTATATTCTGATAAATCACTAGATGCGTCTGGTTCATTAATACCATTTGTGTTTGTTGTCCTTTCCAGAATGTGGCCTTTAGGGTATATAACAGTCACATCACTTCCCAAGTCTACATTATCCAGGTTTTTACCATATCTACTCCTACATGCCTGAAACAGAATAAAATTCTTCAACAATCAGAACAACTGAAGAGTTTGGCAAAGATATCTACATGCAACCATTTAAGATGTTCTGTGTTACAATGCAAGACAAGCCTACAAGGAAAGGCTTTTCTTTACTGACAAAAGCTAATTTTTTTTATAGATACCATATTGGAAGCACTTGATAACATCTTAAACCCTATCATTTCCTGTATGTGCTTATCTAAAGTCAGTAACCTTTATCAGTCATATTTGTTTTAAGAAAGAATCTATTTCAGGGACTGCCAGAGCCAAAGACTATTAAAACCAGACAGGAATTAGTAGTTTAAATTCTGTAAATAAAACTAATATACAGTCTAATCTGTGTTATCCCACACACTGGGGTACCAGAAAAAAAGTCTGATTAAGCAGTTTTTTTCTGCAAGATAGGCATGTTTTGGGACAATTGAAATGTGTTGGCTTAAACAAGATGTTGGAATACTCAGGTGTCGGATTAGACAGGTTACACTGTATATTGTACCTTTCTAGAATGTAGAAAAAAGTCCACATCACAAGATTTTCAGGGAGTTGCTTTTTTTACATGTAGGTAATATTTCAAATGTATTTCTTCAAAACTGAATTTAGTAATGTTTTTAATAAACGTATTTCTTCAAAACTGAATTTAGTAATGTTTTTAATAAACAGTTAAAAAAGCAAGAGAGGCCACTTGGGCAAGCTTTAATTTACATCTCAGTGTCAGTAATGCAATTAACCTATTTTCTTATTTCAGCAAAGCTATGGGTTACAAGCATTCTTCAAAAGTATATCAGTTGGAAGATAACATGCCACTTCAACATGTTCAAACCTTTTCATGTTTTAGATAAAAAAAAAATCATACAAAAACTTAATTGTTAAATTGTAGAAGATCAAATCGGTCCAGAGAAAACTTGGACATTTATAAATAAGAGAAATATAATTATCAACAAAGAGAAAGCCACTGCAAACTGGCTCCAAATGTAAAATACTAATAACCTCTTTATACATTGTTGAAGCTGTCTTCTTTAGTGGTAAAAATTGGGTATTTGTTTTACTGTTGCATGTGGCAAAAGTCACATTTCTACAGCAATTGATTCATCTTACCTAACAGATAAGATAAAAACAAGCATTCTGAGAGTATTGCATGGCAAAACAGTCCCCTACTTTATTATACTGGAACAAAATGCTAACTTGTTCTATAACTTGTCATGGTGTAAACAAAAAGAAAATATCAATTCAATATCTTCAAGCATGACTAAACAGTGTGTAAAACTGATTATATGAGTGAATTTTCAAAGTCCAAGGACCAACTCTGTAAAAAATTATCAGACCAAAACAAAAATTCGAACTTGATCTATAACTTATGATAAAACTATATACCAATTGTCAAGCAATATCTTCAAGCATGATGAAAAAAAGTGTGGAAAATCTCTAACATTAGATATGATCATCATGATGATTAATAGTTCTCTAAAATAAGTTATGATGTAACACAATGTATATATGTTACAGGCATTTTCTAAATTTAGGCATTTTCTAAAATGCCTGCAAGAATCGGTCATTTTACATAATGACTAATTTTTCTAGGCATTTTACAAAATGCCTGAAATTATTTTATAGAATGAAATGCTAACAAAAAATGAAATCTTTATTTATGATAATGAAGATGACGCCAAAGTCATACCAATATACGTGCGGTCGTATAAAAATGAGTTATCTCCCTTTGTAGAGAAATATGGTTTAACATAATACTCCAACATTAGATATTGGCCATAACTCTGGACTTTATCATCAGTATGAAACAAAGTCTGGAACAGAATTCGAACTTAATCTATAACTTGGCAGGATAAAACTATATACCAGATATCAAATCAATATCTTTACGAAAGTACGGATGGACGGATGGACGATTGGACAGACAAACCGACGGACAGACAGACAGACTGACAACCATTTTTTTTGAAGAGGCTAAAGCTTTCATAAAAATATTTCAAACTTAATTAAAATATATCTTCCCCACTGTTGTAGCAGTGTCACTATAATGACCTTATTGCAATATCGTCATCTACATCTTACATGGCAACAACACATGTTAATTACTGACTAAAACATATGGTTCTTCTGCATGTTCAGCATTTTCAAATTTATCACTACAATATCCTGTGAATTCATTTTATAAAGTGAATTATTTACAAATCTAGATCGCAGTTTTAAAACTAAATACCTGTATAAAAAACAACTTCATTTTCCCTTTTACTCCATCTATACCATTTATCTTTGTCATTAACTTTTGAGTTTCAAACTGGCCATCTTTTGTGTAAAAGTAATGTCGATGATGCAGATTGCCTTTATCATGGGATTCACTTTCTGGTTTATCATGCAATTTTACTTCTGGCTTATCTTCTCCATGGGTGCTCAACACAAATACAAAGTACTTTATCTCTGGTATCTCTTTCATCTTTTCTTTAACTGAAGCAAATAAATATGAATAAAATTCATTTTTTTTTAAATCTGCATGCTAGGTGCAAATCCAATCATCTTAAAAGAGGGGGGGGATCCAAAAATTACTAAGTTCTTCCAAATATACAGAGATTTGGTTTGCAAGTTTCAAATGGAACATGTGGAAACAGCACATCCTAATTTTGATGGTGATTTTGTTTACTGGGCCTGAAAAATTAGAATGATCCAGGTAAACTTTATATCAGTATATCAGTTTTCTAAAATAAACTTAATCTATAAGAGTACCAATTCAACACTGTAATTAGATCTTTGGATACTGTTTATTGGTATCAATATTGATTTTGTCATCAGTAAATTAAAACCATACTAAATAAATTTTTTCTATAGTTTGTTATTATGTTGTATTGTTTCACAACTAACCCAGGTTAGGGGAGGGTTGGGATCCAGCTAACATGTTTAACCCAGCCACTTTCAGGAGCTGTAATTCAGTGGTTGTCGTTTGTTGCTAAGTTACATATTTGATTTTTACATTTTTATGTACATTTATAATGCCGTTAGTTTTCTTGTTTAAATTGTTTTACATTTGTGATTTCTTGGCCTTTTACGCTGACTATGTGGTATGGGGCTTGCTTATTGTTGAAGGCCATACCGTGAATGCATGACCTATAAAATTCATTGGTCTTATTGGCATTCATCATGTTCATACCACATATTCTTTTTTTATAAATATTATTGTTATACACATATGCAGTTTCACAGAGAACTACAATCATGACATTCTGTCGATACCTATATTTTGGCACTACACAAGGTTAAGTTTTTCTCAGACTGTTAATGACTTTTCACTAAATCTACATTGTAATTGATGTTGGATGTGCACTGATTCATATTTAAGTCTTTATATACATTATCTTTTCATCAGTTGTTTTTGGCTTTGATCTAGCTGACAGTAACTGTGAGTACTGTCAGATCTGTACTTTTGGCTTTTTATTGTTGTACATGTGAGTATGTATAAATACCCTGCAACATCTAGTCTGTCTTTTTGTTAGATGTTTCTCTGCTTTGTATCGATCTGGTGAGTTAAGGGGGCTCGCGGGTCTAAATGAAATTTTTTATTTAATATAGGATTTCTCTATATTTTTCTATAAATGAACTTTATCTTATACTTATTAGAAAAATGAAATAAAAAAATGGGGTCACCGTTCATTTACGCTCACAATCTGCCTTCGAAAGGAGCATACATTTTTGTTAATGTCCTTTTTTTCTGTTGAACTAACAGGAGAAATAGCGGCAATATCGAAATAAAAAAATAACTAAATTACAGAAATCGCTAAAATTTTACAATTATTTAGTCTATGTACAGCTTATTCGAAAACAACAATAAAAAATATAGGTCACCGATGAGTTAAAAAAGATATTTCAATTTTTATGCCAAAAAATGGCATTTTTGCACCAAAGGGAGATAATTTGAAGCTTTTTCAATGGCATCTACAGTTTAAAAGTCCGCTGGGGCCAACACGAATTGATTTTTTGAAATGATTTTTGTACCATATGATAAAGTAACAGCTACTTAAGGTAATCAATTAAATTTGTAATGAAAAATTAATGTTTAATTTTTTTCTGAAAATCTTATACCCGCGAGCCTCCTTAAGCCCTTTTCAATCAATTTTCATAGTTTCATCTTATAATCTTATGTTAATTTTGCTGTAAAACCATTTTCCCAGGCTAGGGGGAGGATTTAGCAATCACAAACATTCTTTATGTGCAGCTGGATATGACCGCAGAGGTCCAACTCTGAACAGTTGGGTCAAAAATGAACACAATATTCACACTTGATATAGGTCTGAATTTGGATTGTAATTAAATATTTGACACATTATAGGTTTCTGGCACAGACTAAATGTACTCCAAGAACTTGAAATTGGATATATGATTTGAATTTATAATCATTTGAAAACTTCTTCTTTTCTGCAATACACTGTCATGAATATACTGTTGCACAATACTTAGTAAATCTATTTTCAGACTGTATACAAAGAATTAGCCAAATAAATTGTATTCCTCAATTTTTCTTTGAAAAACATCCCACTGCCATGTTTGTTTAAGAAATAATTAATGCAAGCTATACTTCATGATAGTTTTAACATGGGTAGGCATTATATTCTTGGTTATTTTTGCCTGAGCGATAGTTAGGGCTTATATAACACGAATATAATGCCTCTCCTAAGTCAAGAGCCTGTGCAAAGGGAAATAACTCATTTTTTAATAGATTTTTAAGAGACATTATATAAATGAGAAATGACAATGGGTTGTTCAGTTTGACGGTATTGTACATTTTCCCCCCTTGTCAGACTGCTCTAAATGCTTTATTTTTAAGATATAAGAGGTCCAACTCTGAACATTTGGGTCAAAAATGAACACAATATTCACACTTGATATAGGTCTGAATTTGGCATGAACAGTTGTCGTATCTAGGTCAAATATGTCAATTTTGAAATGCAAAAACTTGTACAGTGAAGCTACCTACTGGATGATCACTAACTTGAACAATGAAATAAACAAGAAACTTTATCCATAGCACAACTGTCATGATGATGCCTTACATGCAATTTTTCACTTTCATTATTCAGGAAAATAAGAAATTGGGATGAAAGACATATTTTGGCATTAAATATAAACATGTTAAAGAGTTCACTTCATAATACTTGGTTTCAAGTTGATGTGAGCCACAAAACTTTAATCTGATTGGGGACAGACAAATTAAATAGAATAATAAACTGAGAGAATTTTGGATGAACAGACCAAGGAGGTTATATTAGAAGGAGAAAGGACGAAAGACTATAATTACACATAAAATGTTACCGACTTTTCTGTAAGTGGGTGTTAATTACTTGAGATCAACTCTGTCACAGAGGGAGATTTTGTCCTAATTACATACCCGAGTAAGAACGGAAACACACGAGCCCGAGGTGTCATAAACTGACCGGAAATATAATTATTGACATATTAATACGATTTTTTGTGATATTTTTTATTAAGTAATAAAAAATTGAAATTTTATGTAAAAAGTTAACTTCTAACCAATGGAAATGAAACGAATATCTGTCTCATTGCCGTCAATGCTAATACCAACAGAAAGCACTTTAACGTTGCTCCCGATAAATTTCTCTATGTTTCAATTGCAAATATTCTTTGTGGTCGTTACCGGTCACCGTAACTAAAGTACTTTGCATATTCATATATTTTCTATGATCATTACCTGCCAATTCTCATCAACAGGAATTGACAGGTGACGCAAAAATCTTTGTTTAAAGCAATGTAGTGTTGAATAAAAATCGCACACTAACTTTCCTTTAACCCTCATAACTTTGTCATTTCTTTATCTTTTTTCACGTTAGACAGACGATTGATTTTGAAATTGCGCGTCCGATCTTTTTCCATATCATAAACACCTATACACTGCATTGTTACCAGAAATACACCTGAACTTTAATGACCCAGTCACTGATAACAACCACTTGACATATTCGATTTATCTATTAGCCCGAACTGCTCGCGGTAACAGCCCAGTACATCAGAGGGCCATGTCAAGTGGCTGATAAACATGTCGGTTTCTTTATATTTTTATAATTTTTCTCTGATCGAACTGCTATCCTGGGGATGTTAATTTTGTATCAAGCAGAGTGTTCACTCTCCTTCTAATATAACCTCCTTGAACAGACAGACACACAGACCAGATGACATAATGCTACACTATACTATCTTGTGTTTGACATAAACATGTTTCATTATTTTGAGATTTAAGTCAAAATGTGCTTGCTTCTAACTGATTAACGAAGCTAGCTATGGAAAATATAAACAGCTGTGGTATCATCAGATTTGTATACAATTAATTTTAATCACTTATTTCACGGTGAATGAGCAAAATTTCTTTTTACCAAATCACTTTGTATACTGAAATAAAGTAAACAGAAAATAACTTAGACCCTATCATACATGATCATATCTTATACCTGCTGAAGAAATATATTTTATGATAAAGTTAGTGACAATATATTTTGTACATGAATTTTAATTTAGGTCTTACATTTGTCTTATCAGTGGATGTCATGTAACTTGAGAAAAAGATCACAGAAGAAAATGATCTACGCATCACTTACTCTTTTCTTCTAGTTCTGTATCGTAAAAGCTACTGGATTCATCCTCAAATGCAAGAACTTCACAGTCATCATATAGCTTCCAAATCTTCTTCATCATAAAATTATCATTAGTAGCACTTTGTCTTTCTGTCAAACTGGCTGTGTTCTTTACAAAAGTAGCATGGGTACAGATTACTACTACTCCTCTTGCTGCAGCTGGCTTCCTACACAAATAATTGTTTAATAGAAAAATAATTCATAATTCCTATTATATCCTAGGGTATAGCAATGTTTAGTTTCTGAGAAGAAGTAAGGTTCATGAACTCTTTTCAAAATATACCACACAAATAAGAAAAAAATATTTTAGGCGCTTTTTTTTTATTGCATAACTTGAGAATTTCAGGGGTTGTAAACATTTACTTGTATTAAGTTAATTTTTGCAAAAGATTATAGGAGTGGAATTATCAAAACCTTTAAAAGAAACTTCAAATCTTTCAAATCTTTCCCTGACTGTATGTGATAGAGAAGTTGCAAAAAACATTTTCAAGTAGAAATGTATTAGGTAAGACCAGTAAAAAAATAGAACCCTTGACCTATATCCATGTATTGAAGTCAAGGTCAGAAGAAACGGAAGATGGATATTTCGTATGTTAGAATGTAGTAAAATAAATTGAAAATACTTACTTTTGTATTTTCATGATGTTAACAATGGTTAAGGTGTTTTGCCAATTGAACTTTCATTTTCCTGTAGAAACAGGATCTTTTTTTGCAGTCATTAAAGTATGACTTTTATTCTTCATACTATAACAGTCAGTCAGAGGTAATACTTTTTCAAGTATTCTTATTTACTTGAAGAAGTAAATATTAATATACTTTAACCCTATTCAAGTAAATTTGCAAGATAGTTATGCAAGTGTATTCTATTTACTCGTATTATTTATATTGGTAAATTATTTTAATGGCTTAGACATTCATTTTTTTTACTTTCCAATCCTTTTCTTGAATTTCTCAGGACTCCTTTGGTCTAATAGAATTTTCAATTGTCTGTCTTTAGTAAGAACACTGCTCATTTATAAGGGGCAATTTTTGAAGGCTTTGCGCAACCTAGTATCTCTATTGAATTAATGAGACTCTAATAAATAATAATGAGCTTATCTAACAAAAGTTGTTCAACATGTTCAAGGCATTTTTTTATGTCTCAAAACTTGTCAATTTTAAGGATAGTACAAAAAATTACTAATATAAGTAAATTCTAAAGAAAATTAAGTGGAGATTATTCATGTGTTATTCAAACATTATAAGAAATGAATTGGGAATGTGTCCATCGGAACACAGATGATTCCTCCTTAGCATATCACATAAAGTTATAAAGGGACATAACTGAAAAACGGTAAAAGTGACACTACCCAAATTTGGACTTGCTCTGATTTTTGTGGTTATAAGTATTGAGTATAAGTTTCATAACATTCTAATGAGGCAAACTTAAGTTAGAGAACAGTAATGAAAAAATTCAGCATTTCCACCAAAATTCAAACTTGATCTTTATTTGTGGTAACAAGCACTGTGTATAAGTTACATTACATTTAGTTGAGGCAAACTAAAGTAAGAGAATGGAAACAAAAAATCAGCAATTTTTACATTTGTAAAGGAGCATAACTCTAGAACAGTTAAAGTGACGCCACCATAATTCGAACTAGATCTGTATTTTGTGTTAATAAACATTTGTATAAGTTTCATAACATTTGGTTGAGGCAAATAAAAGTATGAGAATGGAAACCAATTTTTGGACAGACTGATATACAGATGGACAAGGGGAAAACTCCATAGCAGAGAGGGCCAAAAAAAAGAACATAATAAAATTACCGTATTCAAGTGTATTATTATTTACTTCCTAAAGAAAAGAAAAAGAATACTTGTACATATACAAGTAGTACCCCTGACTGACCGTTTGATATCCTCTACATGTTTTTGTTTTATGCATATATGTCATCTTCAGTTGATGATCTTGAGATTAAAGTTTTTGTAGCAAGTTCTTTTTATTACAGATTGAAGTTAACACATGAAAAAATGATATAGGATTTATGTTTTAATGTGTATGCTTGTGCTCACAAACACACTTCATGTATTAAGTATGATAAAAATAATGAGCATGTCGTGAACAGCTCTGGGATAGTCTCATAGCTGCAAATGTTGCACTTCCAAATGTAGATTAATTAGAGATAACATAAATAAAAAACTTAAAAGTTTTTAGTAGGAATATTCTGTATGGTCCGAGACCACAATTATTTCGTAGTGCATTTCTTTTAGAACATAAATGAAAATAAAAAAAATCCCACCTGCGCTTTCTCAAAGAAACTTTTACAGTGTGTTGTACTACTTTTGGGACAAATTATATCAAAATTATAGAAAACTTCATCGGCTCTAACTCAAAATATGGACAATTTTATATTTAGGGCGTCTTGAAATCTTTTGACAGCTTCCGAAGTACTAATTTTCAATCTTTTTCAGCTAGACCAAATCACTACTTTCCTTTAAAATTCTGGACCCAAATTTTTTTACAGTGTAATTTCACCCCCCTACTTGCAATTTGAGGCATTAAACATAGAGAAATTAATTTGGAAGGGGTATAAAAATTAATGGCAAGTAACCGACTGTCAACACTAGAGACTATATTCGTGAACAACGAAAATCAAGGGACGACAATTGTGGTCTCGGACCGTATGTCTCACTTTTTCAAAGATGGATAAATTTAGCATGCTTAGGACAAATGATTCCTCTAAACTTACAAATCTCCTTGTTCAACTGTTGAGTTTAGTACTGTAGACTGATCACTTCTGTCACAACCATCTAATTCTAAAAAAAGTTTGGATTATTATTAATGTTTTCTGAAATTCATATCAATCACAAATTTATATAAAAGATCTTTTGAAACAAGAATGTGTCCAGTATATGTAGTAAATGGATGCCCCCATCCCACTATCATTTTCAATGTTCAGTGGACCATGAAATTGGGTAAAAACTTTGAATTGGCATTTAGATTAGGAAGGTTATATCATAGGGAACAATGTGTACTATTAGTTTCAAGTTGACTTCATCAAAAACTACCTTGACCAAAAACTTTAACCGAAAACTTTAACCTGAACTTCACACTATCATTTCCTATGTTAAGTGAGGGGGAGGACAGGGGTAAGGGAGACAGGGAGAAAGGGGGTAGGAGAAAGGAGAGGAAGGCTGGGAGAAAGGAGAAAAAGTTGGAGAAAGGAGAAAAAATAAAATATCTCTCCTTTTAAAAAAATTTCTAATATTTCAATAAAAAATATCTCAAAAGGAGATGTTTTATTCTAATGGGAGAAAGGAGAACGGGGGTAGGAGAAAGGAGAAGAGGGGTGGGAGAAGGGAGAAGGGTACCCCCCTGTCCTCCCCCTCTTAAGTGGACTGTGCAGTTTGGGTCAAAACTTTAATTTGACATTAAAATTAGAAAGATCATATCATGGGGAACATGATTACTGAGTGTCAAGTTGATTGGACTCCAACTTCATCAAAAACTACCTTGACCAAAAACTTTAACCTGAAACGGGACAGACGGACAAACAGACAAACAGATAAAAAAGATGGATGCACAGACCAGGAAACATAGTGCCCCTTTACTATCGTTGGTGGGGCATAAAAAATTACATTTAAATTTAAAGACAAATAAAGCAATTATGCAAAGCTTTCAAAAATTGCCCATTGGAGGCTTGTAAACATGGTAAATGAGCAGTGTTCCGAAGATATAAACAGACAAATTAGATTTTTAATGTCCATGAAATTTCACTCGAATAAAGAATCTGCTAAGCAAGGTCAGACAATTAAAAATTCTATTATAGTAAAGAAGTCCTGAGCAATTCAAGAAAAGAAGATAGTAAGACTTTTTTTACTTGTATAAGTAAAAAAGTTTGAATGTCTAAGGGACTAAACTTAAGCTAATAAAATAATTTACCTGCAAGTAAATAAAATACACTTGTATTATCATGATTATATTAATGATGTACTTAGGTGAGGTTTTGGAATTTGTACCAGATCCTTGTTTTTTTCCATATGACATGTATGATACAATGTAAAATATTTTGCTCATAACACACACTTATCTTTTCATACAATACTTAGTAGCTTATAAAAGGTCATTTGCTATAATTTAAGCAGATTCTTGATTTTTATTCTTTTGATTTGAGACCCTAATAATACCAATGCAAATATAAGGCAAAAGTCAGAGTCAGCCTTTTCCCACCATATTCTAAAAATCAAATATCTTGAAAGGAGCTCCATGACTTATCAATATATTTAGCTTATTTTATTCCTTAACTAATGCTCTTCCAACTTAAAGAATCAATTTTTATTTCTTGATTCTTTGAATTTCAACTATTTTAAGTATACATATCTTACAAATTTACTTATATCCAAATTATTTTGGTAAAGGCACTTCTGACTTATTACTAAGTACAATAGGATAAGTTGTTATCAACATTCACATGTTTTCATTTCACTTAAATAAAACATTACCATCTCCAGTATCAATGTCTGTGCTGTTCTCTGGACTATTTTCTAAAGTCGATGATTTTAGTGGCAAACCATTTTCAGAAAGGCTTTTTTCTGGATTAACCTCACAAATTATTCCCTTGTCTATCTCATTAGAACAATTACTGCAATACTTTACTGAAGCCTTTTGAAGGGATTCACAACTAGGACATTTCTTTAAGTCATGCTGATTTTTTTCCACTTTTTGTCTGCACTGTCCACAAAAATTATCAGTTGGTGCTAGTTCAGCTTTACAGTTAGGGTTTACACACTTCATTTTGTCAAATAAAATCCTACAAATGCATGAAATGATATCAATAAAATAATGTTAACATTCATAGGAAAAATTAACAATAAAAATGCAATTTTTATATCTATAATATGAATCATATTTAGCTAATCCAGATATTTGGTACTTACATATATGTATAAGCAATGTATATATGGTTCATCACAAATAAGAATTTAGTGCATACAAGACATTCAGGTAAAAGTTCATCTTGCTAATTTAGATTTTACTAGAACACACGGTTGAAATACCGGGCATTTAGAGCGTGGTTGTATGTAAACTGTTGTAGGCTGAATTTTTGTAAAGACTTTATGACTGGCATGACTGGAGAATTTCAGGAAACGAAAGGTATCAAAGTTATATGTACTTGGTGACTGGAATTTTTGTGTAGCCCTCACCTTTTTTCTTTTTTTTCTTGTTTTCTGATTTTCTGTATACTATGAACTATACACATACATATATATATATTATATAAATAAAGTGTATTTGCTATTTACTATCAATTCCAAGTTACTATACTAGGCCATATAGTCATTATAGAGATTCTGTATATATAACATATCAGAGGCAGCAATGGATATAGTAAACTTGGAATTGATAGTAAATGGTAAATGTTAAATGTACCATAACTCCCAAAATCAATCTCAACGTTCCTTAAATTGTGGTATTAAACCTTTTGATAAAATTTCATAGAGATCTATTCACTTTAGTTATTGTCCGGAAACCAAATGTGTCTTCAAACGACGCCGACGACATCATAGTATTATACGAATGCAAAAATAATATCACTGTTGATGAATGATAGTGAAATTTCACAGTGCAAATGGGTGTTTTTTAGTGATTCAACCAGAAACAATTATAATACATCTTACACATAATTTCCATATGTAGTATGACATGTACAATTCATTTTGTGTATATATACAAAGTATTACAATTCCACTTACTACTGTTGTGATAAAAAAGGAAATACTTGCATGAAATATCAAGAAATAAATTGGGAAAGTATTTTTTTTTTTAAATTTGCAAGTTAAACAATGTTTATACTAGGGACTACATGTATATTCCTAGACAATGAAAAACCAAAGGACAATAACTGTATCCTTGGGACCAACATGTATATGTAATGTTCTTCACCTTTAGGTATCAGGTCTGTTTTTGCCCAATACATGTTCGCCCTATAGGTCCTTTCACAACCTACACAGGTATTTTTATTCAAATTCCAGTTGAATTATTAGATATTCATTCATATGAATGTAAAACTCAAAAATGTGTTCATTCCCCCAGAGGTGTCTGATTCCCCAAAAAGTGTCTTCATGACATAAGTGAACTGCAAAACATGTCTAAATGTAAAAGGGCGCCAAAGTGTGTCAGTTGAATGAACACCCAAATGTTTCCATTTTTATATGCCAGTTTATGGGCATATTATGATATACTGTTTTCTGTTCTTCTGTCCGTTGGATGAACATCTGCATCATGTGCAGGATTGACAATAACTCATAAATGCTTTAAACAATTTGCATGAAACTTTGATTAATTGTTCTATTGACTTGAGCTCACTTTTGTTTTTGTCTTTTAAATTTTGGATTATACATTTCAAAGTTATGGGGTTATATTCATCTAAAACTACAGGCTCTCAAGAGCCTCTTCCGCTCACCTGACTCTTCTTGGGTTTTTCAAATCATATAAAAAAAGATAAAAATCATAACAGATACTTAGATAATGATCAGGGGCGTAGCTAGATAGAAACGATGTGCAAGCGACTAAATTTTTGGGACCTCTAATATCCGAAGAACCCCTTGAAAGCTGCGAGGGTACAGTGGCATCCATGTACACTATCAGGATTAATGGAGATGTGTCACTAACATATATTTATACGACAATTATTTTTACAAGGACAATCAATCCCCACCCAACACAGAGGGAGTGCTAGGACACCAGGAAGTCTGTTATTATGGTCGAGAAAGCCGAAGTACTCTGTGAGAACCACCGGGCCACTCGGTGGAAACAGACAAACAAGAGAGATATCAGAAGATTGATCTCTAGGTCAAAGTAGGGGACAACTTTGACCAACCAAGGCCCCCCAAAGTACCCATTCTAGTTTAAACTCCAGCCTGGGTATCAGAGATGTGTGCGAGAGGGTGAAAATTACTCTTCTGATGTACTGATATTTTTAGCACCCCAAGTGAGAATCGAACTATTAGTTTAATTGTCAATATTCACACTAAATTCCCGATGAATATGCAGTAATGCTAGTTACTGTTGTTGTTCATTGTTGATCGACATAGGTTTCTGACACAGAATGAATGTGGTCTAAGAACTTAAACTTAAAAACTTAGAAATTTTATAAATTGGACATTTACCTATTATGGTCCAATATCCAAAATCTAAATACATGGTTAGATTCAGCATATCATAGAACCCCAAGAATTCAATTTTTGATGAAATCAAATAATGTTCAATTTTAGACCCTTTAGACCTCAATTTGGACCAATTTGATAACCGGGCCCAAATATTAACAAGAAGCTGTCACAACGACAGCAAACCGGATTTATTAACATTTATTTGTGTCCTGGCAATATCACAAGAACCATTACTGATAAATGGTGAAAGTGAAAATCATCAATATCAAATTCGACCTCCATTTTGTAGTCAGTATCAACATATTAAAATTCGAAAAGCTTAGATTGAATGGTTCATGAGTAACATGAGTAAATGCAACAACATGAATGGAAACGCCATTTTACGATCTTTCAAGAACCATAACTCCTGAACGGTAAAAATCGTCATTATTGAACTTGTCCTCTATTTTGTCATCAGTAACAACATACAAAAATTTCAAAAGCTTTGGTTGAATGGTTCATGAGAAAATGCACAGACATGACTGGAAACACCATTTTTCAATCTTTCAAGAACCATAACTCCTGAACGGTAAAAGTCAAAATCGTCATTATTGAACTTGACCTCCATTTTGTCATCAGTAACAATATATTAAAATTTGGGAAGCTTTGGTAGAACAGTTCATGCGTAAATGCACGGACACGACTGGAAACTCAATTTTTCAATCTTTCAAGAACCATAACTCCTGAACAGTAAAACATCAAAATCGTCATTATTGAACTTGACCTCCATTTTGTCATTGGTAACAACATATTCAAATTTGGGAAGCTTTGGTAGAACAGTTCATGCGGAAATGCAGGGACACGACTGGAAACTCCATTTTTCAATCTTTCAAGAACCATAACTCCTGAACGGTATTACTGAACTTGACCTTCATTTAGTTGTCAGTAACAACATATTAAAATTTTAAAAGCTTTGGTTGAACGGTTCATGAGTTAATGCATGGACAACATTTGATTGCTGCCCGCCCGACCGCCCGCCGTACATCCCCAAATCAATAACTGACATTTTTGTCACAATAATCCGGTTGAAAATCTAAATACATGGTTAGATTCAGCATATTGAAGAACCCCATATATTCAATTTTTGTTGAAATCAAACAAAGTTTAATTTTTGACCCTTTGGACCTTAATGTAGACCAATTTGAAAACGGGACAATACTGTGCAATTGAATATTTCTTGCTATTGAGCAATACTGTGCAATTGAAGATTTCTTGCTATTGCACAATACTGTGCAATTGAAGATTTCTTGCTATTGCACAATATTGTGCAATTGAAAATTTCTTACCATGCTTACTATTGCACAATACTTAATATAATAATTTTGGACCCTGATTTGGCATGTTTGGACCAACATGAAAACTGGGCCATAATCAAAAATCTAAGTACATGTTTAGATTCAGCATCATCAAAGAACCCCAAGAATTCAATTTTTGTTAAAATCAAGTTAAGTTTAATTTTGGACCCTTTGAACCTTAATGTAGACCAATTTGAAAACAGGACCAAAAATTAAGAATCTGAATACACAGTTAGATTTGGCATATGAAAGAATCCCAATAATTAATTTTTTGATGAAATCAAACAAAGTTTAATTTTGGACCCTTTTGGACCCTAATTCGTTGGGACCAAAACTCCCAAAATCAATCCAAACCTTCCTTTTGAGGTCATAAACCTTGTTTTAAAAGTTCATAGATTTCTGTAAACTTATACTAAAGTTATTGTGCAAAAACCAAGAAAAATGCTTATTTGGGACCTGTTTTTGGCCCCTAATTCCTAAACTGTTGGGACTAAAACTCTCAAAATCAATTCAAACCTTCCTTTTGTGGTCTTAGACATTATGTTAAAATTTCATAGATTTCTGTTTACTTATACTAAAGTTATTGTGCGGAAAACCAAGAAAAATGCTATTTGGGCCCTTTTTGGCCCCTAATTCCTAAACTATTGGGACAAAAACACCAAAAATCAATCCCAACCTTCCTTTTATGGTCATAAACATGTGTTTAAATTTCATAGATTTCTATTTACTTTTACTTAAGTTAGAGTGGGAAAACCAAATGTCTTTGGACGACGACGACTACACCAACGTTATACCAATATACGACCAAAAAATTTTCAATTTTTGCGGTCGTATAAAAAGTGACAACATAGGTGTTTCCTTTAACCTTCAATCTATAAATTTTTTTTTTGCCCTTTTTTTTTTGCATGCCGAATCGATGTGCACGCAACTGCGTGTTAGCCTATAGGAAGCTACACGCCTGATGATTGAGGCCAAATTTGGTTTAATATTGCATTCCATTCTGTGGTTCTCTAAAAGAAGACATTTGTATGTAATTCTCATAGGCTTCTCAACTAAGTCGCCTGCTGGCAGCCATCTTGGATGATGGATTGGCTACAAAGTTACAACACTTGGATAGCACCTCATAAGGTTTGGTTTCATTCCATTCAGTGGTTCTCTAGAAGAAGAATTTTGTATGCATTTCTAATAGGGTCCTATGTTAAACTTAAGTTGAAGTCAAAGGCATACCATTTAATTTTAAACATCGGTCTCAGTTGGATTTACCAGAACTATATCTTGTATACATGCAGCTGTTGAATAAATTGGGTATATAAACCAGTAAATGTAATTCCCAATAAAATTCTAAACTTGGTGATTTTTGTTGAGCCTGCGACTTTTGTCACAGAAAGCTCGATATAGGGATAGTCATGATAGTGATCAGTCGGCGGCGGCGTTAGCTAACTTCTTAAAAGCTTTACATTTTAGAAGGTTGAAGACCTGGATGCTTCATACTTTGTATATGGATGTCTCATTTTACGAAATTTCCGTCAGTCACATGTCCAATGTCCTTGACCTCATTTTCATGGTTCAGTGACTACTTGAAAAAAAAGTTAAGATTTTTTGAAATGTTAAATTCTCTCCTACTATAAGTAATAGGATAACTATATTTGGTGTGGGCGTACCTTGCAAGGTCCTTATGCCTGTCAGGCAGTTTTCACTTGACCTTGACCTCATTTCATGGATCAGTGAACAAGGTTAAGTTTTGGTTGTCAAGTCCATATCTCAGATACTATACATGCTATAGGTAGCACTCCACAGTTAGAAAATAAAATTAAAAATGAGCCACAAAATCACAAAATGTTTTATCATCTCCTATTCCTGGATTTCTAATACATTAACCTAACTGTTTGTGTTGTACATGTGCATAGGTATGTAATCAGTATGTTCCATAGATTTGATTTTCAAAAGTTATAAGAGTGAAAATTAATTCCTTTTATGTGTATCCATGGCAACATTCTGCATTTATTTACCATAAAATATTGCAAATATCCCCCCAAAATTTGGATCAAACTAGAATTTCAATGCCTTTGAGCATGATACCTTTTTAGAAACTGTTTTCATAAATCTTCCTAATGATCAAATAAAAAATGGGTGTCTTTCGCCTCATTTTTTCGTAAAATCCAATCACAAAGTTCGTGCGTACAATAATTGCTGGACCAATGTATGGTAGGGACATGCAAATACGGACTGTCATACAGAAAACAGCCTATATTACATACATTACATAATCTTGATGTTCATATAAACCCAATACAAAGGCTATTTTAATACTCAGCTATCCAAAAATTAATTTTATTGCACACTAGCTCTCATATTTGAAAAAATCCACAGGGGCCAAAATGTGAAACTACACACCTAACTGTGGAGTGCTACCATAAGCTATAGGTCTTGTATATTTGGTGTATGGAAGGACTGTAAGGTGTACATGTCCATCTGGCAGGTGTCATCTGACCTTGACCTTATTTTCATGGTTAAGTGGTTATATATATATAGTTAAGTTTTTTGTGTTTTGGTCTGTTTTTCTTATACTGTATGCAATAGGTCTACTTTATTTGGTGTATGGAATGATAGAAAGGTGTACATGTCTAGCTGGCAGATGTCATCTGACCTTGACCTCATTTTCATGGTTTAGTGGTCAAAGTTAAGTTTTTGAGTTTTGGTCTTTTTTTCTAATACTATATGCAATAGGTGAACTAAATTTGGTGTATGGAAATATTTTATGATCCTTATGTCAATCGCGCAGGTTTTATTTGACCTTGACCTCATTTTCACGGTTCATTGCTCAGTGTTAAGTTTTTGTGTTTTTGTCTGTTTTTCTTAAACTATAAGCAATACATGTAGGTCGACTATATTTGTTGTATGGAAGAATTGTTAGCTGTACATGCCTGCCTGGCATGGTTCATCTGACCTTGACCTCATTTTCATGGTTAATTGGTCAATGTTACGTTTTCTTGGTTAATGTTAAGTTTATGTGACAGTTGTAATAAAGCTTTATATTTAGGACTATCAACATGGTATCAATCATTAGTAAAGAAGGCGAGACATTTCAGCGTGTACTTTTGTTAAAAAGTATTGAAGGTTCCTTAAGACGGGCCCATCTTTATTTCACAATTACAGATTTAAGAGATAAGGTCAAAGCAAGCTTTCAAAAGATATTTAAAATGGTTAATATGCAAGCATAACCAAGCATTTGTGCCTGTCATTATATAGAAAAAGGTATTCTTGACTTTAAAAATGACCTTTTTTTAGTTTATAACTGTATTTTTAAAAAATGAATGAAAATGTCCTATATTGTCAATAAATCACCAAAACCTTATGTTGATAAAAAAATAACCTTTTTTTAAATGAATGCACATTTTTGTTCGGCAAGCATTCTATCAAATCCTTTCTAGTATAAAATCTTTTCAATTAACTAAAACTTTGGATTCTAGTGGCTCCTATTCATGGTTCACTTTTGCAAAAGATATTCTTTCTGAATCTAACATTGATATAGATAGACTAAAAACCTGTAATAATTTAAAACAATTAAAAAATATTAAAAGCTATATTAAACCCCAAATAAACTCATATTACAACAACCTGTTGATGGATAAGTTGAAATCTATTGACGATAAAAGTAAATTAAATTTTTATAAAGGACTTGAGCCAAATCTATTAATCAAACCTTACCTCTCTAACCCAAACTTTGAATTTAGAAAATTAATTACAAAACTTAGAATCAGTGACCATTCATTACTAATTGAAAAAGAAAGGCATTTTAAAATTCCTCGAGAAGAGAGACTTTGCAAAAAATGCAAAGTACTAGATGATGAGAAACATTTCTTAATAAATTGTTCTCATAATTCAAATATTAGATTAACATATTTTAATTGCATTAACAGAGAAAGTAATTCATTTGCTAATCTCACTGACAATGACAAAGTTATATATATACTTAACCCATCAACACCAACACAAGTGAATAAACTAGGATCCTTTATAAAAAAGTCAATGGAACTGAGGACAGGGGACCCTTAAAGTTTAATATTTACCTGAATTTGTGTATATATATTGAGTTACTTAGTTATTGTCTTTATTTGTTTTTGTTGTTGTTATATGTCACAAACTGTATAGTTTATACATGTTATATGGCAATAAAACTTTGAATTGAATTGAATTGAAAATTAAATTCGAAATTATTGGGTCCTTATAAAAAAAGATCTTTAGAACATAGTGAAGGGGAATCATTTCAACTTCATTTCATACTTTTTTTGTCTCAGTTAACAATATGTTTCGTGGTGAACCCTGGTCTATGTGCTGCAGTGCATATAAAACAAAGGACACTCTTCAACATTAAAGAAAAAAAATAGAATTCATTACAAAAGTCTCTGTTTCGGTGATGGTGACGTGTTTGTAGATTTTACTTTACATATTACATTCCTGCTGATTAAAGTTATTTCTTTCTATAATGAACTTGCTCAAGTAGTTTCAGAGAAGAAGATTTTTGTAAAATTTAATGGAAGACGACCACGAACGCCAAGTGAGAAAAGTTCACTTGACCCTTTTGGTCCAGGTTCATATCATGTTTTGGAATGTGAATCCACAAAATACGGAGACAGTACACATCAATTCCAATAAAGATCGAGAGAAGCTCTACTTTGGTATATGTTTACCCCCTTATTCATTGTTATTGATAGGATTTCAAACTCCTGTGGATGAACCTTTTAAAAGTAAGTCCCCTGACTGATAAAACATGTAAAAGGGATAGTCATTACATTTTGGGGTTATCCCTACTTTGACTGGTTGTTCCACTCCTGTTAAACTTACCTTTAGCAGCATGAACAGTGACAGTGTTTATTCAGAGACATCTGCATGTAACTTGGATGCCAGGCATTAAAACTTTTCCAACTTAATAAGTTTAGAATAGTGTCAACTACTAAAACACATCCCGCTTGAATTTCTATAATACGTGTCCTAAAATTCTTCTGTCATCCTGTCCATAAGCTATGGCAAACCATTTCCTATAATTAAATATTATTACTTTCATTTTCGATTCCAGGAAAACTTTTAATACAGACGCTTACATCATTGCGGAAAATAGTCGTTAAAATATCACCTAATCACCGACTTACATAAAGAGTAATATTACACCGAAACGTACCTGAATGAAAACAAAAATTTCCGAAGATCCCAGAGACATATATTTTTCATTTCTGTTCTTACTTTGTCAAACTATTGTTTTATTATGATACCTTACAACTGGGAATAATATATGAATGCAATTTTTTGATATCAACACTGCCTGGCATCACCAATTTAAAAAAAACGCAACTGTAGTAGGTCTTATCCAATATGAGCTAAAGATGCTATCCAAGCTGGTGTTTGTAAAATTTAAAAAATGGAATCAAGGGCAGTTTAATTGGTGAAAAATTATATCCTATACTGTTTGAACAAATTGATTATGTCATTAATATAAAATTCCATTCCTGTTTTCCTGTTCATCTAGTTTAATAATGAAATCTAATCTAGTTTTTTTTTACACATGCGCATGCGCTTGTATGTAACATATGTATGAGGACTTTTTACTGTTTTAGTCAGATTCGTTAAAACTCGGTCGATTCTGTTCAACGTCTAATGATTTTAGCGGATTTACCCGAGTATTGCCGATTGAATTAAGATGCTGTGTTCATTTTGTATCTATCATTAGTTTTAAACATGACAAAAAAGAGAAAGGCCCTTTTTTAAGAAACACGATGGTTTTTTTTTATTCATGTTATTATGAAACAATGATTTTAAAAATTGAATGCTTCTTTTTGTAACTTCATTGGGGTGTAAAAGCGTTGACCGTTGACGTACATATTGTATTGTACTGCCTATACTACAATATATATGAATTCGTTCTAATCGGCCTTGTCTGGCTATACAGCCCTTACACGGTCGGCTCCAATATTCAATAAGTGGAAGTTTTTGCCGACCTTGACTGGCTATAGGATGATATTAGATTATAATAAACAAGAATGTGCCCCCAGTACACGGATGCCCCACTCGCATTATCATTTTCTATGTTCAGTGGACCGTGAAATTGGGGTCAGAACTCTAATTTGGCATTAAAATTAGAAAGATCATATCATAAGGAACATGCATACTAAGTTTCAGATTGATTGGACTTCAACTTCATCAAAAACTACCTTGACCACTGAAAAACTTTAACCTGAAGCAGCGGGACAGACGAACGGACGGACAAACGGACGGTACAACAGACGAACGGACGCACAGACCAGAAAACATAATGACCCTCTACTATCGTAGGTGGGGCATAAAGATAAAGTTAAATAAGTAAAGGAGGTATAGATTAAAGAAGTAATTTTCAAATATCTTTATTTGTTAATTGTTCTAAGCCCACGGTAGAAAAATAGTAAAAGTATTATTATGCCCCATTTAAATGGGCATTATGTTTTCTGGTCGGTGTGACCGTTCGTTTGTCCGTCTGTTCTGTCGTCTGTACGTTCCTCCGACCCGCTTCAGGTTAAAGTTTTGGTTAAAGTTTTAATCGAGGTAGTTTTTGGTGAACTTGAAGTCCAACCAACTTGAAATTTGTAAAACATATAAATTGTTCTTTATGATATGATCTTTCTAAATTTAACGTCAAATTAGAGATTTTACCCCATTTTCACGGTCCAATGAACAGATTGAGAAAATGATAGTGAGGATGGGGCATCCGTGTACTTGGGACACATCCTTGTTCTGATATGTTTTTGCATACAATTTAGATTTAATCTTCTTAAAATTAAAATAAAACAACATACGTTGAAGGAGTACATTGTGAAAGGTGAAAAATTATTATTTGAAAACAACTTTGAAAGACACAACTATTTTAAAACGACATAAAGCTTAGGTAATGACTGTTAATCAACAGTGTGCTTGACACCAAAGCTGTCAAATGAAGCCATGCACTGAAAGTGAAATGGGTCAGTTAATTTGAGTTTACACAGCTATAGTAGAACTTCTTGTCCAAGGAGAAATACGAATTTACCGGTATTGCAATCGCTTATGATATCAGTCTGAAGGCTTTGAATCCAGGTGAAAACGGGTCATTTTCAAAATTCCCGGGTTATCTTTTCTCAGGTTACATCCGCAGGATACGGGTCAGTTTAGGGACGACATCAAAAGTTCAATGTAGGATAAAAAACTTAATTCACATAGTTTTTTCGCTGACCCCCCCCCCCCCCCCCCCCTACCCCCCTTCTTAACTTAATTTGGGAAAAATTGATTTACCTATATGGATATATGTAAAATCGATTTTAGATTAACAAAACTTGCAGCAATGTTGACCCCCCACCCCCAAACTATTCGATTTAAGTTTTTTATCCTACATCGATCTTTTGATGTCGTCCCTTACAGGTATGAAGACGTCATACTGATCGATTTGACACATGATGTTTTGTGTAAAAAAAATGTACAATCGTTCCATGTCTTTATAGGCATGCTTTTCACAGACAAGTGACTGTATGTCGGACTATCGGGCTGTCGGATTATAGGACTGTCGGACTATCGGTCTGTCGGATTATAGGACTGTCGGACTACAGTACTGTCGGATTATGGGACTGTCGGATTATGGGTCTGACCCCGTATCTTGTACAATTGATTATAGGCGAAATTATACTGGTTTGTGCACCGATTATATTTCTGTAAATTATTCCTGCACATGCACATAGTTGCTTACATTAATCAGTTGCTTATCAGTGCTACACTTCAAAAGTAGTGGTACTCCAGATAGTGGAGGAAAGAATAAAGAAGAAGAAGTAGTAATTAAGTAATTTTAATTGAAATAAAGTCCAGACAGCAGGCTTAAAGAACATCAGTTGTTCCGACCTGTTAGTCAAATGCGTTTTGTTTAAATTTACTTTTTCACTATTTTTGGTCTTTTGGAAAATGTTGTTTGTGCTGTATTTAGACCCTTCTACAACGAAATTTGTTTTACATGCACACGTATAAAAATTGCGATTTTTATCCAACGCAATCATAGTTTTGAACGTAGTTTTCAATTTAGACTTGTATATATATATATCTGTAGTCAAGATAATCATGCCGTCTGCTGTGGGTATTTTTTTTTTTATCCCACATTGTCGCAGGAAGGCGTCTTAGAAAAAAAATTAAAATAGCCTTGCCAGACGTCACAATTATTTGGACTTATGTCACTGGTGTTATATATTTATATCTTAGTTATTATACCAAATTTGAAAAAAAACAGGTAATCTCCATTAATTGAATAAAGGCAACAGTAGTATACCGCTGTTCGAAATTCATAAATCGATTGAGAAAAAAACAAATCTGGGCTACAAACTAAAACTGAGGGAAACACATCAATGAAAATACTTTAATACAAAATCCGACGACAATGCACAAGCCTATCTCATGAAAAAGGTAGTCGGACCTCACATTCTATTATTAAAGAGGTGACATAAAATAAGAATTTTGGAAATCGATTTCCAACGTGCAACATTTGTTTTTTAACATTCAATATTCCTTTTCCAAATTCTAGTTTTAATATCCAATATTCGATTTCAACATTCAGACAGCATTCAAAAATAATTCCCATTTCTTTTTTTTTTACCATTAACATTCGTTTTCCAACTCTCGTCATTCGTTTTTAACATTCGACATTCGTTTAAGGAAATACACTTTGTATGGATAATATTGATTCTCATGTTGATCTCATGATGTTGTAAAAAGGAATCGTGCAAAAAAAATGTTTTACAGTACGGATTACATTATCTATCATTTTTTATAAACTTGTAGATTCGAAAGATTCTGATTGTTAACAACTTTGTTGACGAATAATTCATTTTAACCCCTCCCTCTAAAGCACAACATATGGGTGGCGGTACTTTCGACCGTTTATGCAAGCCTTTTTGCAGCGGCTCTTGGTATCGTTATATTGATATTGATGAATAGACATCATCTTTTGTATTGGTGCCATGTAGTATGTACATTGAAGCCATAGGTTAACGTGGTTTGATTAACAATGAGGCAACTTTCCAACAGAGACGAGCTATAGTGACATAGAGGTAATGTTCGTAGGCCATTCCCATAAGATCACCATTGTTTCAGTGTAAACACACCATCTCTGAGGGGGGGTAGGACCTTTATCGGGACTCCGGGATCGGGTGTTTTTAAGCTCGGGATTTCGGGATTGACTCTTTCGGGATCCGGAAATTCTTTTTTTCTGATTTCGGGACCTCGGGATATACTTTATTTAAATTCGGGACCTCGGGATTTCGTGTTTTTAAGCCCGGGATTTCGGGATCAGGACCCCTCCTATCCCCCTCATCTCTGCATTTGAACAACAACGATTTTCAAAATGATATACTGAGTGAGAATCTGTATCAGTTCAAAATAGTCCCAAAAAAGATGATACGTTGATTAATTTTTAGTGTTCTTTTCAGTGTTTTGTTTATTGTAGTATGTCCGTCTTTTACCTGTGTTTTGGTGATTATCTTTCATCTTCCTCTCTCTGTTCTTGATTATCTCTTTCGTATCATGTCGTCGCCTTTTTTTTTGTGCAGATGCATTAAATTAGTGATAAAAGTTTAAATTTGTGTTGATTTTTGTTTTGAATTGAAATTACTTTAAACAATTTGTATTAGGCTTGTTTTTGTGATTTTAATTAAAAAAGTGTTTAGATCATCTGACCCATAGATACTGACCCCATCAATTGGCGTCTTCCATCGTCCGTAAACTTTTGCAAAAATATTATCCTCTAAAAACTACAGGGTGAATTGACACAATCCGTAGCAAGTATCATCATCAGGGTATCTTTACCAACAGGGCTAAAACAGAAAATAGGGATAAAATGGACTCGGTATGTTCTATTATCATGAAAGTTGCTATAGTTACAGAAATTAAAAAGGAAAGATTGACGGAATCAGATCTAACTGTAGTTCATTTCGTTAAAAAAAAATGCACAGACAACTCCTTTTTTGAGTCATTGCCCTTTAATTAAGATTTTTACATTTTTAAGTTTTCTTTTGCCTTTAATTTTGAAAAACCAGAAATTTAAAAATGCAAACATTATCAGCAAACCAAGATCTACAAATGAAACATGTAGACAATTTCTATAGATTGAAGAGTTATTGCCCTTAAGTATATTTCTTTTTTTCGCGAAAACAGATAAAGAGAAACTTCAAGCAGTAAAAATGATTAGCAGGACAAGATCTACATATTTGTCAACATGTCTTTGGGTCGACTCGATCATCATATGAGTAATTGGTCCGAAATGATGATTTTCAACATTTTTTGCGGCTTTTGCTCATCATCTCGAAAAAGAGAGGAGAAAAATACAAAAGGGACATTCAAATTCACAACTAGAGAATAACCTGAAACTGCCATGACTGAAAACGAAATACACAAACAGACAAAGAACAGTATACAAAAAACAACATAGAAAATCAATCTGGAAGGATGAACAGATTCTGCTCCACATTGTGCAGCCGTCGTGTTGCACATGTTAGTACAAACACAGATGATATTTCTTATTCGGTTGGTCATCTTCGGAGGAAAGGGAACATGATTGTATTTATGACAATTGGAACATATCTGTCGTCATTTGTGAAACAGATATTCCATAATGATCAACCAACTCGTGATAGCATCAATAAGATTAAGAAAGAGACGATTTTAACAGCAGCAGTGGGAATGCTTGGTCTGACCATTTCCTCGTGAGCAGCAACCATTTAACATGATAGGTAATAACAGCCTTGGAATATCATATTGACTGAAGGATATATATTCCGTATCCAGGCGCTGCTGGAATGTTGCAACATATTAAAGAAATATTCACAATTAGGGAGCTAAAAACATATGTTTTGTTGTTAAGATTTGCTTTCAACCTACCTTTATTGTCAATTTCTCGATGTGAGTCAAGATATGAGGCAGACTTAACTGTACCACTATCTGTTTCATTCTTCATCTCAAATTCGATGGAGAAGATGCGTTCAAAATAGTCACCAAATTTTGAATTCTCAAGTGAGAGAACATCATCTTTATAGTGGAAAATAAAGTTAAAGGATACTGCTCACTTCTTTCTTTCTCCCATACAAGTTCATGTCAATGACATCCTCACATGAATATAGAACAAGACGACAAGAAGAGGAGCACAGTTGTTTCCCATGGGGATGTCCATTGGTTTTTTTAAAACACGTCATTCAAACGTTACAAAATGTTGTCAATCAACTAATGAAGCACCGTGATGATCATATCAATTTCATAGGTTTTTTTTTGTTTGATTCAAAGTACAATTTATCCTCCATAAGAAAAGATATTTATTGTATCTACTTTGGCCAATTTTTTTTTTAATGAAACAAAATAGAACCAATAGATGATAAATGAAGAATAACAATTAATTTGAAAAGTTGTCAACAGGACTAGATCTAAAAATTTGCAAGATGGAAAATCTAGACTAGCCTTTTATATATTTGATAAAATCTGTAGAAGATAAAGAAAATTTCAAACAGTAAAAATGAAGAAAGAAATCTACAAAACTGCCTAAATTAGTAGTTGACTTTTTTAGTTATTGCACTTTACTGACAAAATAACTTATTTTTATCCTTTTATATACATTTGAAGATTATTGGAAACTTTGAAAATCAATATGATCAGCGAAGGCATACACAACAGAAATAGTAAGTCCACTTCTTATAGAAGTTATTGCATTGAACGACTCTCATTTTACCCCAGGTATAACTCACCATGACCATTTATTAAGAAAATACCAGATTGATATTGTCAGTTTTGATGGACTTCCCCTTCTTTAATTTACCTTGAAGTTCGGCAATTCTCCCCTTCTTTAATTTACCTTGGAGTTCGGTAATTCTCCCCTTCTTTAATTTACCTTGGAGTTCGGCAATTCTCCCCTTCTTTAATTTACCTTGGAGTTCGGCAATTCTCCCCTTCTTTAATTTACCTTGGAGTTCGGCAATTCTCCCCTTCTTTAATTAACCTTAGAGCTCGGCAATTCTCCCCTTCTTTAATTTACCTTGGAGTTCGGCAATTCTCCCCTTCTTTAATTTACCTTGGAGTTCGGCAATTCTCCCCTTCTTTAATTTACCTTGGAGTTCGGCAATTCTCCCCTTCTTTAATTTACCTTAGAGCTCGACAATTCTCCCCTTCTTTAATTTACCTTGGATCCCCCCTTCTTTAATTTACCTTAGAGCTCGACAATTCTCCCCTTCTTTAATTTACCTTGGAGTTCGGTAATTCTCCCCTTCTTTAATTTACCTTAGAGCTCGGCAATTCTCCCCTTCTTTAATTTACCTTGGAGTTCGGCAATTTTGTTATATTTTTTCATTCATTTTATTGTATTTTGAACAAAATCTATCATAGTAGGTAGAGATAAACTAAAAACAGAAGAAAAAAATATCTGCAAAACAAGATCATCAAAAAAGAACTTAGTCAAGAACTGTTTTTAAATGTTGGACAGTAGACTTTTTTGAGTCTCTAATATTACTAGAACATTAATGAAAATAGTGATTAAACTTATAAAAATAAAAGCAAACACAGTGTTGTTGCATAGTTCGATGTTAGGTCGTTTCATGCATGTGCGGTTCTGTTAATAAAATTTTTATTTTCTTATAATAACATTGCATACACGCTTATTGAAAGTATGGATCTTTAAAATTTTATGTTTTAGACAAATTTATACACACTTGTATATCGTCGTTCAATTAAGTAGAGCCATTAAATTAACACTATTGCTTAACCGGTGGGAATTTATTTACCAACAAAAAAAATCAGATAAAAGAGATTAGACACATCATTCATCAAAGCATGATAATTCAGATACGTGTTGCAGGTGCACTGATAAGTCGTAATTAAAGATAAAAGATCCAAGCATTCTGAAAACTTTAAAGTTTTTTTTTTAATTTTCCTATTTCATACAAACTGTAGTATTTAGTAGATATTGTCCATCCTTTGATTTCCCATGTTGAAAACTGAATGTCTAGAAGAATGGAACTATCGGAGTGTTTTTTTTTTTTCCAAATCTGCTAAGAATATTTTCACCACTAAAGAGACACTGTGTTTTCTTTTAATTAAACGAAAATGTCTTTATTAACTTTTCTGTTTTTCATTGATACTCTAATTGATTTATTTTCCAAAAGAAAGGAAAAAATCGAATACTATTTTAAAAGCTTGTCACGTTTAAAAGGTTTAAGTTTTTTTAAAGTCCAGTTATGATAAGTTATGTCTATTTTGAAGTAATTTAGCATACATATCTTTAGTTCTGGGAAATAACAGCTAACGGAACATGTCTATTTCGAAGTAATTTAGCATACATATCTTAAGTTCTGGGAAATAACAGATCGCGTCACAAGATCTGGTTTAGCCTCTCTTTCAACGGTTTTCTTATTACAGCCAGAAAATATGGCGTAATTTACACTATTCCACCAGTGAATATGTTTCATTGTGTTTTTAAACTTTTGCATTCTCTTAAATTTACATTTTCGTGTTACTCCTGAAAAACTATTGTTTTTAAGTTATAAATTTATTACCTTTATTTCATTTTTCAAAATTCTGATTGCACACAAAGGTACCATTCTACGAATTATTAACTATGCAAATTTTATTTCCTTAAAGCATATTGCCCACTATTTTCGTTTAAGATAAAATGAAATTAAAACTAAGTGGTAACATGATCATTTTCTGTTTGTCAGAAGCTATGAGGTACTGAGTGTTAATCAAATTAATGATGTAACATATCCGTATATACTACAGTGTTTTATCATAAATTCTTTAATTTCATTTTGCAATAGTATTGCTGAATAATATTTTATATAACAGAGCAACAGGAACAGAAGGTTAAAAAGTGATAAAGAAAAAATTCTTAGTGTCTGACAAATGTAAAGAAATGTCAGAAATTAAGTGTTTTTGATAAGGATTCTAGACGACTGGTAGTTTTTGTTTTACAGTAGGATTTATAAGAATTTCATTCAATTTTATACACGTTACAAAGTAAGAATGCAGAGCTTTCTAAATGAAACTGTCCTAATTGTGTTTATGATTTGGTTGGATGTTACAACATCTTTAATAAAACCAGGGTATGTATTGAATTTGACATTTTAAATATAAATTAACTGGTGATAGAATTGTGAAAACACTTAGGTTTTTCGTCACACAGTGTTTTACTAATCGTTTTTGGACTCCACTTTTTTTCAATACTTTAATATGCTCTTCAACATCGTATTTGATTTTGCGTTCCAACTATTTTGTAAAACAATGTTTCGATGAATCTTAAATAGTTGGAACGCGCGCCTGGCGGAACAAATTATAAACCTGGTATCTTTTTAATGAGTCTTTATATTCCTGAAATTAAAGTTTAAATGCCGCTAGCTACAGCTGAGAAAATTCTTTCTACAAGATAATGTGATGACTAAGGAAGTAAGTCTCGCGCATTTGATGTCTACGATGCAAATTAACTTGTGTTTGAAGCTATCATTAAAACATAAATACAGACTGACATATACATTTTCAATTCGTTTTTTTTTACAATATACACGTTATCTATTTCAGTGATCCTGATAACACTAATTTATTGTTTCATTAAAAGTTATTTTATGAAGAATTTTCTTTGTTTTAAACTAACACAATTCCCTAAACTTAAATTCACTTTTTAAATAAACTGATTTTTCTTCTTTACACAATAATCCTTTTTTTTTTTATTCTTACAACAATATCAAAAATGGTTTAAACTCTATCTAATCTTCTTTAAACGTCAATTTTATTTTATTGTGGAAAAAAACCCCAAGTTTAGAAATACGACAGTTTTTTTATGATTGTAAAAGTAAGAAAACTAGAATCTATTACTTTTGATTTTCCCATTGTAATATTTTCATGTTGAGTAGTTACTTTCAACCTGCCCGAACTAAGATATTATGTAATTCAGTTGATACAGTATGCTAAAACTTGTTTCTCATTTAGTTTATTTCAATAAAAGAGGTCTACACTGAACAAAAACTGATCAGTTATGATATGATGCAGAATAACTAAATTATTTATACTTCTACCATCACCATCGCAATTGATCGATACAGTATTTCGAAGAATAAGTCTCCACTGACTTTTGACAATAAACTCTGTTCAACATGTCAATACGACACGTAAAGTGAAAAACAATTCAACAGGCTATCAGATATCTATCAATACATACATTATTTCCTAAATCTCGGATGGGGGGAGGGGGGGGCACCCCTGTCAAATGAGTATTGAACTACACCCTCTCACAAGCCATAACTAGATACAAATATAACAAATATAACAAAACTCATTAAAGATACTAGGCTTATGAATAATGTTGAACGCGAGACACACGTCTTATCTTCACGAGGCTCATCATTGACGCTCGAATCGAAGTAGTTGTTGGGCAAAATCAAAAACTAAATAAACATAAACGACAACCGCTGGAAAGGTTCCTTATTCGGTACACAGTTTTATGAAAACCCATAATCAAATTTGAATTTCGATCAGCAATTAAAATGTTTCTCTATATTAGTGAAGTAGTGGATAACATAAAAACCCAGGAAAAGGAAAAAATAATAAAACAAAATACAACAAAAGAATACGAGTTTGTCTCGTTTTCCCCTGATTTATCAAAAACTTAAATTAAAAACTGCATGTAAACCAGCAGTAAATATTAGGTAAAAATAAAACGAAAAAAACAATGTTTTGAATATTACATTAGGTTTTATTTGTATTGGACTAATGATTGAGTTTTTATGATTTTCAGGAGAAGGGTTTGTCCAATTTCGCGTGCTTCATCTCAAGTAGTTCCGTCACCACAAACTTACATTAGACCATTCATTGTACCATGCAATGGAGAGAAGTGTGGTAACTCAAGGTAATATTCAAAGAAATAGTAATATAAGATTATATCATGAGTTCTGTCACCACAAACTTACATTAGGCCATTCATTGAACCATACAATGAGGAGGAGTGATTTAACTCAAGGTTATGTACAAAGTATTATCAATATAAGATTATGCAATGAGTTTTGTCACCCCAAACTCAATACATTAGGTAATTCGTTGTATCCTACAATGGAGAGGAGTGTGGTAATTCAATATAATAACTAATAAATAGTAATATCAGATTATGCCATGAGTTCCGTCAGCACAAACTTACATTTGGTTATTCATTATACCATGCAATGGAGAGAAGTGTGGAAACTCAAGGTAATATACAAAGTAATAGTAATATAAGATTATGCTATGAGTTCCGTCACCTCAAACTAACATTAGGCCATTCGTTGTACCATGCAATGGTTAGAAGTGTGGTAACTCAAGGTAATATACAAAGTAATAGTAAAATAAGATTGTACCATGAGTTCCGTCAGCACAAACTTACATAAGGCAGCAACCATTGGTTTTTCTAGGGGGGGGGGGGGGTAGCATTAAATATAGTGGCAGCTGAGGGTGAAAAAAAACAATTCTTAGGGTCAAAAACAAATAATTTTTTTCTCCAAAAACTGGAAACAAACTTTTTTTTCCAAAAAAAATCCATAGCCCCCCAAACCCCCCCCGCCCAGGAAATCAAATGGTTGCTGCCTAAGGCCATTCATTGTACCATGCATCAGGGAGGAGAGTTGTAACTCAAGGTAATACTGTGGATCCATTTATATTCGTTGGATACCAATTTTCATGGATTTCGTGGGAACAGGCGAACCACGAATTAAATACTCAACGAATTACAAATTTGCTTAAGAATTGCATGCAGTCTTTGCCCGAACCACGAAATCAAATATCAACGAAAATGCAAGTTTTTCTCAAACCACGAAAATTGGTACCCACGAAAATAAATGAATCCACAGTATACAAAGTAATATCAATAAAAGATTATGGAATGAGTTCAGTCACCACAAACTCAATACATTCGGTCGATTATTGTACCATGCAATGGTACCTGAAGGTTATATACAACGTAATAGTAATATAAGATTATACCATAAGTTACATCACCACAAACTTACATAAGACCGTTTATTGTACCATGCAATTGGTAACTCAAGGTTATATACAAATGGTAATATAAGATTATGCCATGACATTCATGTGACATGGATTTACACTTTTAACGAGTTTAACTCCAGATAGGGAAGTACTAATCATTCAACTTTGTCTTTACAAAAAGAAATATTACCACAAAAAGAATCTACATAGATTCGCATTAACTTGTATTTCATTTGGCTTATGTTATGTGATTCGAATGTAATGTAACATATTTTAAATAGAAAGTGAAAATGAAAACCCGTGGCTGTAAAATTGTTTTACCAACATGTCGGTGAGAATAGTTAAGACAAAATGGTGTTGTGTAATAAAATTAACGGTACCAATTTTGTACATGTTGTGTACTGTATTTTCATAGTCTAAAGTTCTAGGTGTTCTTACCAATCGTTGAATATTTATGCAAATGATAATAAATACACTCCTGGGGCCTGGTTTTCGAAAGTATCTTTTGACTAAGACATGTCTTATGATGGTCTGTGGACATGTCATAGTCGTAAGATATGTTTACGAAAGTGTCCCAAGTTACGATTTGTCATAACTTTTGTCGCAAACTTAAGACCACTCGCGACATGACTTATGATGGTCTTATAATTGTCAACTAAGATTTTAATTACTTTTCATGTATAGTTCTATGTTAATTGCAATAAAAATATTTGTTGTGTTTCTCAGTTAGCTAAATAGTAAAGATTTTATTGTTCTCAACTACGTGAATTAAAATTTGAATCTCCTGCGACATACAATTTGGAATTCTTTTCTAACTCATTGTTTCATATAATAAATATACATATTATTTCGTTCCTAGTATAGTTAATAGTACTTTATTAACGTATGTGGACGGACATTTCGTTTAGCGGGTACTCGATGTACCGATTCTAAAAGTATTCACCGTTAAATTAAATAACAATGCGTGTATGCTAATACACGAAAGCGAAGTTCAAGATCTATTAAATATTACAAACTAAATTTAAACAAATTATCAACTCATATTTTAATTCCTGTTTGTATAAAATTTCATGTTTATTATAATGAAAAAAATAAAATATTCGTAAATATTAAGAATGGTAATAATTAATATGCTCATACTTTTCATTTTTATATTTATATTTATCACTTATTTAAAATAATAGAAAATAATGTTCACTTATGACAGTCATAAGAGCATCATAGCTATGACTCTCTTAAGACAGCTTTGATTTACATCCTATGATATATCACATGATAGTTATAAGATGATCATCAAATATGTCCTAAGATATATCTTACGACATATCTTATGATACTTTCGAAAAACAGGCCCCTCGAAGATAACTAATAAAAACGATAATGGAAATGGGGAATGTGACAAAGAGAGCTCAAACAACAACCCGACCAAACTTGATACTTCTCACATTTATAAGAAAAACAAGGAAATTGAAAATTAATAAAGATTGATTGAGATAAGTAAACTTCTTTTGACGAATGTTGAAATAAAAAAAAATCCAAAGGCAGTTTCAGATAGAAACAACAAATTTAAAGTTCAACACAAAAAAAAAACCCGGTTTTTCCATTTTTGAAATTTCTCTTTTTTTTTTTACTCATGACATGTACTTGAAAAAAACAGGTGTTGTTTCAAGATATCAAAAATTCTAAGTTCATGGATACGGTTTAGGAGTGCTTTTCAATTGTCTTTCTATAAAGTATATATAACATACCATCACGATTTCCAATTAGAATGGAATAATACACTTATAAACTCTCAATTTACTATTAACTAAGTAGGGTAAGTGTTTATAATAAGTTACAAAATTGTGTACAAGTTCCGTTACTGACGATTTAAAATGAAATTCATGTATTATTTCGTTATAATTTTTTACTTCGCTTTAAGTGGAAATTTTCAAAAATGAAATCGTTAGTCACCAAGGGTCTAAACAGCCCATTAGCTTAGTCATAAAATATGATATTTGATCGTTGAAATTTTATGTTTTTAGAATTTGTTTTAAGAAATCATTTAAATCAAATCACGATTACCTCTTGCATAGTTGCATAGCATTCTATGTCCGAGTGTGACTATACTTTTGATCTTTTTCTGTACAAGTTCCGTTTAAAGCGATTTAGATATTTAATTCATCCATAAATTATTTCGTTATTTTTGTTTTGTATTTCACAAAAGTAAAAAATTTGAACAACAAAAATATCGTTAATCATGGAGGGTATCAACAAGCCAATTAACTCAGTGCCTATGTATTGACATATTTTTTTTTATATTTGTAGCTAGGTTCAAAATCATATTTGAACCACAATGTTTAACATTAGAAAATGCCTGTACCAAATTAGTTATCTATACGAGAATATTTTGAATATTCCTCGGAGTTTGGTCTTTTTAATATTTTATTTTTTGCTGTTGTAAAATATAGAAAATCATTTAAATCAATGAATGTATCTCCATCATGCAAATCTTTGATTTCTTTTCTGAGTTAATCTATACTTTTAGTCCTTTATGGTATACAATCTTTTTGTATCTAAAGATTATACCAGTTACAAGCAATAACAATTATTGTGAATACCGAAATTACTAATTAGAAAACAATATTTATTCATGAAAAAATTTATTTCTTTAAAACATTTTGATATTTAGATATACTTGACTTTCGTAAAAGGGTTTTACCACAGCAATAAAAACACGATAGATTTACTCAATACGAGTTACTGCAAAATATTAGTTAGGACTACTGGATTAGACAATAGGGAACTGCGACACCATATGGTTGCACTGACAAAAATTATGGTATAGGTATTCTATCTAGTCCTTCGTGCAGCTCGGTGAATGTGATGAATATTTTCGACTCTACTCGTCGACGTAGACGCATTCATGGTCATCGTCATTATACATCACCTACTCTGCATGATGTCTCTATTAAAGACTTGCTGCCATTTATACAAAAGCCGTTAGGTATTCATCACATTCGCACGAAACTTTATTCATTACCCCTTTCAAAACTTTCTCTGTTCAATTTATGTTTGGAAACCACTGTTACAAACCCTCATTCAAACCAATAAAAACTTACAGCTATCATTTCGGATATTGCAAGTCACAAACTTTTCAAACCAGTTTGCATTGGAAAAGATGAAAAAGAGAAAAGATCTTTTCTTAATCCTTCCTTTGCCAAAAAAGGTCTCGATTTTGTCAATTTAGGCAATATCCTTCATCATAAATTAGTTCAGTCGAACATACCTCCTTATCTGTACCAATCATTTTTTATACCTATTCCAAAGCTATTGCAACTAAAATTTTCAATTACAAACACGTTTTGCAGGATCTCAATATTGACGACTTCAAGTCTAAACCTCCTGATTGCTGTACATGTTTTCAATTCACATATAATCCGGCTGGCCACCATATTACCGGTGACTTCAACATTGTCAATAATACTTCCCTGCAAAATGTGTTATCGAAAGGTCCGAAATATCGTGAGCCTAAATCCATCAATTAGAAAGAGACAACTTCAAAATTTTAATGAATTCAGTCGAGGATTATGCCAGGCAATGGACTAAGCACGAGAAGGAAGATGTAGACACTCTTTCCGAATGGATTAAGGCTGTGATGTCGTTGATACCAATCAGAATAAAGAAACTAAATGGGTCTATCAATGCCCATGCTATGTCAATCTTTAAAGATCCAAATGTTGCAAAACACTTATCCTACCTCCATGACAAATATGTTGTTGTCCCCGCAGATAAAGCCCCAAACAAAATCGTTTTTGTGTGGAAATCGGATTACATTAACTGCTTGATCAACGAATTAGGTTTTGACTTGGAAACTCAACATTTACCCTCACGACACTTACCGAAGAGGAAATCCTGGATAATCATAGGTCTGTTCTATGTTCCTTTGGAATTTCAACCAAAGATGAAGAACTGGATCTTCCATCACTGTATTGAATACCTTAACTACATAAGTGTCCTTACACACAACAGTATATTGCTGGGTCTCCCAAGAGCTCCACGAAACCTCTTTCTAAATTATTAACATATATTTTATCAGCAATTAAAGCCGGGCTTCAGAATTATTGTGAAACAGCCTATTCTAGAGGTGGCGTAAATCAGATGTGGATACTAAAAAATTCCAAAGATCTTTTAGAGTACATTTAATCTTACTCTCTTTCATCTTGCAATAGTATTAAACATTTGACTGTTCTACACTGCAAACAAGTATTCCACATTCTAAACTAAAAGAGTTGGTATTGATTTGTTTTATAAAAAAGAATGGCAAACGTAGATACAAGTATTTTGTCTTGGGGAGGGATAAATCCTTCTTTGTAAAGGATCACTCTGATTCAAACTAAAAAATCTCTAAATCTGACATTATCAAGATGCTTGATTTCTTGATTGACAACATATTTGTTACGTTCGGAGGACGTGTTTGTCAGACTGTCGGCATTCCCATGGGAACCAATTGTGCCCCTCTTCTTGCCGACTTGTTTCGTCATTTTTATGAGACTGACTTCATACAGGAACTTCATAAGAAGAAAGATAAAAAGTTAGAAATATCCTTTAACTTTACTTTCCGCTATATATACTATATAGATTATGTTCTCTCACTACATAATTCAAAATTTGGTGACTGTGGAACGCATCAATCCAATCGAACTAGAGAAAAAGGATACAGTTAAGTCGGCATATCTTGACTTACATCTAGACATTGACAATGAGGGTCGGTTGAAAACAAAGTTTTACGACAAAAGAGATGATTTCAACTTTCCAATTGTGAACTTTACATTTTTAAGTAGCAACATTCCAGCAGCACCTGCATACAGGGTATATATCTCCAAATTGATACGATATTCCCGTGCTTGTATTTCCTATTATAATTTTCTTCATAGAGGGTTGCTGCTTACAAGGAAGCTATCAAACCAAGAGTTCCAAATGGTGGAGTTGATATCACCCCTTCGTAAATTTTACGGACGCCATCACGAGTTGGTTAACCGTTATGAATAATCGTTTCACATATGATATCGGAAATGTTTCTTACGTCTTAACTACACTCCCCTTCCTTATCATGAATATGGCCTAGCAAATTAGACTTTTTAACGGATTTGTTATAACATGGGCACCACGACGGGTGCCACATGTGGAGCAGGATCTGCTTACCCTTCCGGGGCACCTGATATCACCCCCAGTTTTTGGTAGGGTTCGTGTTGCTTATTCTTTAGTTTTATATGTTGTGTCATGTGTACTATTGTGTGTCTGTTTGTCTTTTTCATTTTAAGCCATGGCGTTGTCAGTTTATTTTCGTTTTATGAGTTTGACTGTCCCTCTGGTATCTTTCGTCCCCTTTTTACATCTGAATGAAACTTGCCTAGATGAGGCCATTGCTTTTGTATATATCCAACGTTCAATTTTTCTCCTTTCATCGGACGAATTTCTTTCATATTTCACCTCTGATAGTGTATTTTCACGATTATATCTCTTAGTATCATCTCTTTTGTGATATATGTAATAACGACATACGCTGCTGACCCTACATGTAGACGCTTGGTCATCTGTGATATCATTAAACGAAGATATTTGGCTAGTGTATTGTTGGGGGAGGGGGGGGGGGGAAACTGGAGTTATATTTCAATTGTTTATCTTCACTGCTCCCTCTGTTGATATTCAATGTATAATATTTAAAACTTATATATCATAATCTGGAGGGCTACAATTTATTGACGAAGAAATTTACATTGAATATTGCCTCAAGAAATTTTGTCTTTTCATGACTGTTATGTTATAAACATAATCGTCCTGAACATGTTATATCGGATCAATATATACATTATAATTCCAATTCATGCATATTCCCAAATTGTGTTTCATAAGAAAGAGAACCGCAATCAAATTTAAGATAAGGCTACGTGTATATTCCGTATGTCACTTCTTATGTATAATTTATGGTATGATGTAAATTACCATGTCTTGCGTGGGTTTTTCTCATGTATGTAGTTTTGGTCTTTTTAAGTTATTTTTGATTCGAGCGTCACTGATGAGTTTTTTGTAGATGAAACGCGCGTCTGGCGTAAATAAAAAATTGAATCCCAGTATCAGTGATGAGTTTATTTACAACCACTGGGTTGATGCCACTGCTGGTGGAGTTATAATTCCCCGAAGGTATCACCAGCCCAGTAGTCTGCACTGACATGAGTTATCATTGATATGGTCATATTTATAAATTAACTGTTTACAAATTATTTGGAATTTTTGAAATACTAAGGATTTTCTACCTCAGGAATAGATTATCGTAGCTTTATTTGGCAAACTTTTAGGAATTTTGGTCATCAACACTCTTCAACTTCGTATTTTATTTGGCTTTCTTTACTTTTTTGGGGGGATTCGAGCGTTATTGATGAGTCTTTTGTAGACGAAACGCGCGTCTGGCATTAATATGGAATTTAATCATTGTATCTATGATGAGTTTATTCGTATTTGCAAACCCTACTTAGAATTCGACACTCATTGCATTATTCATCGGTGAAGTCCAGTAAAATTCACTGACAGTGAAACAGGTTAACTGTAGTACGTAAATAAGAAATTATTTCACTACGGTTTCGAAAAGGATTTACGTGTTTTGAAGATTCGTTCAATACTGTTGCCTTCTATTCCAAAGTGTGTGTAAAACACATCACGATCCGTGAATCCATTCATTGTGACGTGAATGAAATGTCTGCAGTGATGTTTTTAATTCACTGCTTATAAAAAGTTTAAAAAAACTGATAGTAGCAAAATAAAACAAACAAATGTAAAAAGCAAGAAAATTGAGTACGGACAAATTAAAACATAGAACATAACAAAAAACAAACGTTTTGGGTAATGTACAAATCTCTACAAAAATGTAATCTAACAGACCATTCAGAATGGTAAGAGTGTCATACAATTCATATCGATAGACGTGTTGAATAGTGATATGATTTGTATATCTTTCTATCATGACATGCTAATCGTTTAACGGTTTAAATCTTAGACAATCTATTCCAAAGTAAATAAAAACAATGACAATACCTCTGACATTCCATGATTCATTTAAAGCATTTTGTGATTTTATCTCTGGGCTATCTGAAACGGCTTTTAAAATAGACGCCCAAGCTTTTTTAACCCTTTGCAGATCCAGGAATACACTTTGGGTTTTAACATTTTTATTCCCCCGTTATTAGATTTTTTTTTTTTTGAAAACTTCGATCATGTGTCTTCTTTTAGGACTATATTACATAACATGGATTTGCTAGGTTTTTTTTACGTTGCTCGTCCATGGGATTTCGTCAGTCGAATATATGAAAGGTTGTGTAAACGTAGACAAGTGACAGCGGTAATCTGACTGAAGCAGACACCTCTTAGACAACTAGAGGTATTTTTCAGTATAACTCTGTCCATACAGTGTGTTAACGAGGATAACCCTTTTTAAATTTGGTCCGAAGCGCCTTTCTATGTTTATTACATGGGGAATACTTAACCTTAAATTTAGCGGAATGTGAGAAGCTAATTGACAAAAAGGAACTATAAAGAATAACTTAATCAAATCTTACGTCAACTTAACATGAGGTAGCTGGAACTTTAGAGTTTACTGTTTTCCTTTTAATCCTTTTTCTGTTGGTCATTATGTTGTCTGTCCTTTTACGACTTTTTATTTTTTTTGTCGTCATATTTGTAACTCGGCCATGTTTGCAACACCTACAGAAAATGGCTGAGTAGTTACGTGTACGATTGTTTTTTTTTATTCAACTTCAGTACAAACACGATATGAATATCTACTGCAAGAAACAAAATATATAACTGTCAAATAATTTTTGTCTTAAGTAAAGATGTTTGAAATTACCTACATCGCAGTTAATTCAAATAGACGTTGACATATTCAAAAAGAGGCAACAGATACCAAGGAACAATCAAAATCCCACAGTGGAAGACGATGCTTACGAACCTAAGGTTTTAACTCGCTTACTTTACCTTAAAGTGAGACAGAACAAGGTAGACTATCAAAGCTGAACAAGGACGAATACCACGATAAACGAAAAACAACGAAAGGTCCACAAAACACCACACGAAAAAATAAAAATTGAGCAACCCAAACTCCATCGAAAACTATTTCAAGGCAAGCAGCCTAGTTTGAGTGTGTCATTGACTCAATGTTTTACTTTTGTAGTCGAGTAGTTTATAAAACAGCTGTACGAACTGTGTTCTATCGTCAGGTTGTCCATGATGCCGTGAGGAAGTGCTGTCCAGGGTGGACAAACTTTGAACCAAATGATGAACTATGCATGAAGCGTAAGTTATGTTGTGTTTAAATTGATACAAATATTAGATGGATTTATAGTATCTTGATATCTTTATATGTCTTTTGTTATGATGTGTTTTTGCAAACACAATTTGGCACTGGCAAGGATTTAGAAAAAAATTAGTGTTGTCAACGATTAACCGGTTAACCGGTTAACCGGTCGAACGACCGAATACCGAATACCAAAAATGCTAACCGGTTAACCGGACTTTTTTTCAATTTTGATAGATTTGATATAAATTTGTATTGAAATCAATAAATAGTTATATTTTATTTAAAAAATGTCGTCGTGGTAATTAATTTGACAGATCAATTGTCCAGTATATTGATTGCTATTGTTAATCCTAAAAACATAAAATTACTAGTAATTAGAGCTCGGGCAGGATCTTAAAGAAAGATAATTAGTATACATGTTTTTTTAGCAGTAACTTTAAATCAGTGATGCGATTAAATTTTACTAATTACTTTATTATTTCGTTTTTGATCTAATATTGTGTAAACCTACATCTAAATGTGCAACCTCCGTTGTGCTAGACTTAGTCTTATTTTAAACGAAATGCTAACTCAAAAATTAAGAAATGCAAATCAATGTGAATGTTCTCAATGTATACATGATAGTACGAGTGTTGTACGGTCACCTATAGTTGTTCATTTCTGTGTCATTTTGGTCTCTTGTGGAGAATTGTCTCATTGGCAATCATACCACATCTTCTTTTTTTTTTTTTAATGATCAATCATTTCAAATTGAAACGCTCCACATTATTTTCGGAGACAACAAGAGAAAAGGAAAAAAAATAATCGGTTTCAGACATATTCAATTCTACGAGATCAAGAAGTTTTTTTTTTATTTTTCAATCTGAAGTTGGTACAACCGCTATATAGTTGATACGGTGTATTCGATTATTAAAAGTCAAACTTCGCTAGGAATCCTCACAGACAAGCCTTATAATGCCAAAGGACAAACTTTAATTCCATGAACGTAAATTTATGACTTGGATCTATGTGTAGGGTACTATTGATAAAGCTTTCAAACACCAACTTAAACTACCGGTTAACCGGTTAATCGATCGAACGATTATCCGAGTAACCGGTTAGGAAAAAGTGTACGATTTGACAACACTAAAAAAAATACATAGATTTCTTAGAAAACGAGTGAAAACTAAATTTGTGAGTAGAACTATTTTCGATTTAAATTCCTTAAATTAATCTAAGAAAATATAAAATTGAATTGATACATTTATTACATAATGTACGTGTAAACTTTTGAATTTCTCAAGTGGGAGATCTAAAATTGGGAAACATTCCTGAGAGACAAGCAACCAACTCAACCTATGTTAGATTCTGTTATACTAGTATTTATAATCTTATACTTTTTGCAGTTAATTAAAAATCGTTTAAAATATATTAGATTTAAAGCGTTACTGATTAGAAATATATTTCGAACTGAGCATATTGTACACCAAGTTACATTATTATTTTGTTGTCGTTTATGATACAACCACTGCGTCAATGATACTGACTGCTATTGGACACTGAAGGTATCAGTGTCTTTAATAGCCTACTTTTATACTGATATGTACAGTACCTTTAGAATTTTCTGTAAAATTGAGAAATTATGAGGTTATCTTTACGATGTACTTGGGCTGCGTTTTTTTATTTTGATGTTCAGCGTACAATTCTAAATTCCAATGATGAGATAAATAAACGCACATGGTGCATCGAGTACTGTAACATTGGTATCTTGTAGGTTGGTACATTGTATTTAGATAATTCTTACAATTAACATTCAGAGGAATCCATTCATTAATGATCTTACTAGCTAAACCTACATTTCAGTGTTTTGCTACCTACTTGTAACTGTGAATTATTTTTTTTTTATTAGCACGCCGTTCTTCAAAGGAACATTAATTTCAATACCGGTATTTCGATGACTCTTACAGTAATTTCTTGAATTAAGGGCATCCGATACAGTTTCAAGGGAGTTAACTCTTGGCGCGACGTTAAGCGTTTGAACTCCCGCAAAACGTCACTTTTTGCGGGACGTAATGCGTGTAATTTTCCGTAATAAGAAACTTAATGTGGATTTTCCGATGCTCCAATTTCTGTTTCTCCTGCATGCTAACTTCTACACCATTATATTAGTGCATTTAATTCTAAAAGGACAACAGTCTAATAAAATCATAAGAAATAAAACACATTACTGTTTCTGTGAGATCTTCAACAAATTAATATATCGTAAAGTTAGCAATCTCAAGATGACTTAACCTTTTGATGTTACTAATATAATGCATGTCAATTATCATTTTCATATGAGGAAGGCGCTACCTTAAATTCCAGCTTTATACCAAAACTATGTTCAATAAATTGATTGAATGTTGTTTGCTTAACGTCCAGTGGCAAATATTTCATGCATGTTCAGGACGTATGTCCTACATATGATATAGTTTTTGTCTAAAATAAAATAATAAATTCAGATGGAAAATATTTATGGAACGATCATTGCACTTCAAAAGGTTCAAGGAGGTATGGTATTTTACTAGTCCAAACGTCTTGAAAGGCTATTATATCTCTTTTCTTTCACGCGTCACAGGAAGGCTGGTCGTCAAAGCAAAAAATATAATATACCCTTCCTTACTGTCATAATTATTTTGACTATTAGTAGTGTTTGTCTTGAAAACATATTCTGATTCCCAAATTGATGGGGAAAATATTCTGTTCAAGCATAGGACATTTTTACTATCATTCATCATCCACAATTTAGTCCGATTCCGATTTTTTGTCGTGTTTTTTATAGCACAGAAAACCAACAATGATATTTTAAAACTAATACCGAAAATTTAGGTACAAGAAGAAGTAAACTTCCTAGCTGAACAATTTATTTATGTTAGATAAATAATGGTATTCCGCTAATATCAACAATGATACAACTTCAATAAAATTCCTATTTACCTCCACGTAACACGTATTTTATGTAACAAAAAGTAAAACGACAAAAAATACTTAAGTCCACGGAAAATTCAAAAGGTAATAGCCAACAATATTTTCATACGCCCGTACAAATTTTGACAGGACGTATTACGGTACACAAATGTGCGGCGTCCGTCTGTACGTCGTAAAATGGTACAGCATATTTTCCTAAAGTCATTAAACTTAATATGATTGGTTTTTTTCATGATGGTCAAACGATCTGTATATTCTTTTGGTGAACTTTTTTGAGTTACAAGACTTTGTAACTAAAACAGGGGAAAGGGAGGGGGGTCACAGTACGCGCTGTATCTCAAAAATGATTATTGCTTAAAACCTTACACACTTCTTAGTTAAATGAATCTGAAGATCTGTATACTTTTTGAGGATGATTCTTTTTTTTTTTGAGTTATTGAGTTTATGAAAAAAGTGGGTGTTTTCACATGTCGATCTGTATCGAAGAAACTATTAATAATTATTGCATAAAATTTCATATGCTCGTAGTGCAGTTGTTTATTCTGTTTTTTTTACAAATATATTAGAGAAATGATGGAATGACAGCAAATACAATGCAATTTCCAATATAATCAATATTTCCAAATGCCATAACTCTTTTAAAGAATAGTTGATATGCACTGATTTTCGAATGTGTCCATACGATATCAGTTTTATAGAAATTTGGCAAGAACTGTACACTTTAAAAATCTAGTTAACCATAAGGACCGAAAGGACAGACAGAGGAATGAACGTGCGATATTTTCTGTACCCCGCAATGCGTCGCGCTTTGGTGAAAATATATATAGCTATTTACCAATGAAATTACGCATAGGTAATATGTCCAGTCCTCTCGCTATTAATTCAATAGTTTTTGCGAAATCCAAAAATTTCTCAAAATATGGTATAGTTTCTCTCTCTGGACAAAAGCATCCTTTAGCATATTCCTTGATAAGATTTTGTTTTTGTTTTCTGACAACATAAAAAAAATTATGGTATAATTTCCAATGAGACAACTCTGAACAAGAGACAAACATGTCACAGAAATTAACAACTATAGGTCACAGTACGGTCTTCAACTATGTGCAATGCCCATACCACATAGTCAACTATAAAAACTGTGAACTTAAAAATATTTAGAAGCCTCCCAATTTTATTCAATTGTAATCATTGACCAGAATAAAAGTTTAATTTTATGAATAAATGTGAATTCTAAACAGTGATTAAAACGTGAATAGAAGGATTTAAAGGAGTATTGTAATGAAATAGCAGCCAACCAAACAAAACAAAACAAAAACTAAAAAACAACATCTAGAGGTCAACATGTGCTATAAATTAATACATAAATTAATGCACGAGTGTGTACAGTACATGTAACCTGTATGTCAAGTTTTAAATTGCCGAGTCTTTAATTTTCAACAGTCCGTAGTCACTTTTCTTGGGATGTTTCTCACTTAGACCACAAACAAAGAGATGTATTTATGATTCACATGATTTTATTTCCGAAAACAATATTACCAATTTTTAGTTAGCTCTTTACAAACAATATTTATACATCTGAAAAATGTCGCCGGTAATTTGCAACGATTACGTCGAAAAAGTCTGCCAGCGACGTCGTGCACTTTAGCGATAACGTTGAGGTTACAAAGGGGGGGACGCAATTTTTAGGATAAATCGCGTTTATCATAGAATCCAGCACGGTGACATATATTTTTTATTTCAGATTTGGATAAAGCATGATAAAATGCAGTTCATGCAGAAAAATGATAAAAATGACATTTTCAGAAACACTTTATTTCTATATTTTTTAGATTAAAAAAATTCCATTTTCAGCATCTGGTTCGCAATGTCAAGAAAAGCTTGAACATTTGTATAGTCATTCGTGTAGGGATTTATTTTTTCCTTATTGCTACTTATCACAGCTTTAAATTGAACCCGATCTTAATAATTTACGACAAAGAATTTTTGCTCCAAAAATTTTATAACATTGTTTAACTTTTTGGCAAAATTGTACAAATCCCCAATTTTCAGCCTCAATTTTCTCGAAAACGAGCACGGTGACCTATGTTTTATTTTGCGTTTTATTTTATGACTCGCCAAGGCCTACAACATATTTAAAAATTTAGAAAATGACATTTTATCGAGAAACTGTATCGGATGCCCTTAAAGTAGACACATGTCAGTGTATTTCTCTAATTTGTGTGCTATTTTCACATTTCCTGACCGGTGTGAGAAAAATATTTCTCCTCACTAGTGAAAAATCTGTTCTCGGCAAATGATTAGTCGAATTTTGATTATGACGTCTAAATGTTTTGTTTTCTTCTGAATTTTCCTATTGTGACGTCACGAAAAAAGGCGACCATGCCTGATGACGTCACATATAAAGAACACAAGTTTCTGAAAATCTTTGAAAAAGAAGGATAAAGATCATTAGAGAAACAGATTCCGACACTATAACTTGTGTATTACGATATTTCTCCACTCTCGACAGTTAAATTTTAGTTATTTAATGAGCTCGGCAAGCCTCGCGCTTTAAATAATAAAATTTAACTGTCTCGAGTGGAGAAATATCGTAATACACTTGTTGCAGTGTAGGAATCTATATTTATACCATTGCATGAGTTGATGTGTTGATAGCAGAAATGAATATTTTTTTGTATTTTGTGCTCTTGTGAATAGTTTTTTTTTTTTTTTTTTCAATTTGTTTCCTAACAAACTAATAATATATTAAGTCACATATAAACCCAGTATGACCTACAATCTTTAAAAATTATTGAAAGGCGATCCGAGGTTAATGTCAAGCAGACAGCAACCCTTCAGCATAAGAAGGTCAATACACTTCATGAGGTCAACATACATTCTTCGGTAATAGACAATTGTTTATACAATACATGTATACTTATAAAGCTCTTAAGGTGGTACCAAACACCTTGACTAAATTTAATTTGGCTCGTTTAATTTCCATAAAATGTTGGCAAAATATTAACTTTGACAAAAATATGAAAATTTCAAAAAACTTTAACCACACAGGTTCTCGGAAATATGGGTATATAATAGCAGCTACGCAGACACTAATTTTGTTAATTGATATGCTTAACAATACAACGTGATTTTAAAAACGTTTAGCTGGGTTGAGTTCAAGATCGTATCAGCTACGTAGCGGCTACGTAGCTGCTCCGCTACATAGCTGCTATCAATATCTATGTAATAACTAGTTTTTAACTACACGTTCAATAGTCAAAATATACTTAGCACTACGTACATTGTAGCTGCTACAATATTGAACTCAACCCTGATTATACAGAGTTATCTCCTTGTATTTTTAGGTACCACCTTAATCGCCCCGAGTCTGGAAAAGTTGTGAAATATATTTTATACTTCTCTGGATCTGCCAATTAACAAATTCTTTGAAATGAACTTATTAAACATGCGCATATAAAGAATTGTCTCAATTTCTGAAAGCAGTGTAAAAGCATTAAACCTGCTAAATTAATATCAAACACTCTAATATCGGTCACTGTACTTCGGAAAATATTTCATTAAGGAATAGTATTATATACAAACTATATATTTTTCAGCTGTGTGTAAAAGTGAATGCTTAAATGGAGGCTCATGTAGAGGACCTGACTACTGCGCATGTCCACAAAACTTTACAGGTCCTTTGTGTGAACTAGGTAAGCAAGAACACAAGGATGTTAGTCAATTTTATTTTATCAGAATTTCTTTTTCGAAGTTGTTTATATCCATCTCTAGAAATTGTTTACACTTGTAACATCTTTGAATTCATTACTACTGTTTCTGCTAAAATCAATACATGTTTTAATTACTTCGTTTCAAATTCAAACTTAAACTGTAAATGCATGTTTCAATTTTACTTGCCAAGTACAAAACAATACGCACATTAAAATTCAGTTCAAGAGAAGTCCGAGTCTGATGTCAGAAGATGTAACCAAAGAAAATAAACAAAATGACAATAATACATAAATAACAACAGACTATTAGCAGTTAAATGACATGCCAGCTCCAGACTTCAATTAAACTGACTGAAAGATTATGATTTCATCATATGAACATCAGGCACGATCCTTCCCGTTAGGGGTTTAGTATAATACCATCATAACATATAGGAGAAGAACATAACCCGTGTCATGCCAACAACTGGTTTTTGAATAAATGTGTTTAGTTCCGTTTGTTTGTTTTTGGGTGAAGACTTTTGGTAAATATTCATCAGACAACAATTTCATGAAATGCTTTGAAGGTCTTTGAAATAACCAATTAAATCATTATATAAAAAAACATGGACAGATCATTCAACGGTCGAGGCATTAAAACCCAGACTTTACAGCACGACAGCTACAACTACTATAGCTATGGTTGTATCTGGTTGATTTGTTGGAATAAGTTATGACAAAAACACACAGTCAATCTCCCCTATAATAATCATCAGTTATCTACTCCTAAAAAGTATCGGTCCATTTAATTCGCGATTTTGTGCCAAAACAGGGAAAACAGCATTCTAAAATAAGAATTGTTTATGTGTATCCATGTTTTCTGTATGCCATAAGGATACTATTATTTCTTACAGATGTAAATGAATGTGATACTGGGAACCACAAATGTCAACAACTATGTAACAACACCATTGGTGGTTATTCTTGCAGTTGTTATGATGGATTTCGACCAACAAACGATAGAGAATGTGAATGTAAGTTACCCTTTTCACTTTAGTTATGGTCGCAGGTTTTAACACACGAGAGAGAATGTAAATGTAAGTTACACTTTTCACTTTAGTTATGGTCGCAGGTTTTAACACACGAGAGAGAATGTAAATGTAAGTTACACTTTTCACTTTAGTTATGGTCGCAGGTTTTAACACACGAGAGGGAATGTAAATGTAAGTTACACTTTTCACTTTAGTTATGGTCGCAGGTTTTAACACACGAGAGGGAATGTAAATGTAAGTGACACTTTTCACTTTAGTTATGGTCGCAGGTTTTAACACACGAGAGAGAATGTAAATGTAAGTTACACTTTTCACTTTAGTTATGGTCGCAGGTTTTGACACACGAGAGGGAATGTAAATGTAAGTTACACTTTTCACTTTAGTTATGGTCGCAGGTTTTGACACACGAGAGAGAATGTAAATGTAAGTTACCCTTTTCACTTTAGTTATGGTCGCAGGTTTTGACACACGAGAGGGAATGTAAATGTAAGTTACCCTTTTCACTTTAGTTATGGTCGCAGGTTTTAACACACGAGAGAGAATGTAAATGTAAGTTACACTTTTCACTTTAGTTATGGTCGCAGGTTTTAACACACGAGAGAGAATGTAAATGTAAGTTACACTTTTCACTTTAGTTATGGTCGCAGGTTTTGACACACGAGAGAGAATGTAAATGTTAGTTACCCTTTTCATTCAGGTAAACCACTGTTAATCTGATAATGTTGTCAGCTGACGACTGTACTGGTCATAGATATAGGAAGATGTGGTATGAGTGCCAATGAGACATGGATTTTGATTTAACTCAAATTCAGGAATACATCGCAGTCACTTGTCTTTGGAAAAATATTTACTTTATCTATACTATTAAACGAGAAGACCTAATTTTGGGTGTCGCTTCTCTTCTTTCCACAATAAATTAACCATAACGCCTCTGTGTCCTATAGGTACAGTGCATAGTCGCATTTGTCATCCATTCATATGATTATTCAGATTGAGTTATTTTGGGAGAAAAACGAGAAAAAGGGCATCCGGATATTGTCCCGTCATTGGACCAAATTTTAAGTCAGATTATACTTCCGGTTTGCGTTTTTCTGTATACTTTGAACATACCAATAAAGTGTATTTTCAGAATTCTATCTGCTATCATTTTCAAGTTTACTATCCATGGTGGTCACAGAGTTTATAAATAGAGAGGGTCTGTATACTATATCAATGACCACCATGGATCGATTAGAAACTTAGAATTGAAAGTAAATACACTTTATATATATAGTGAATGTTCATAATATACAGATAAGCGCTAAAATTATTCATGTGCACTTTTGATACCTTTTCTGAAATTCTCCAGTCATCAAATCTTTTACAAAATTCATTGATTACAAAAAAAAGAAGATGTGGTATGATTGCCATGTTGACAACTCTCCACAAGAGACCAAAATGACACAGAAATTAACAACTATAGGTCACCGTACGGCCTTCAACAACGAGCAAAGACCATACCGCATACTCAGCTTTAAAAGGCACCAAAATGACAATGTAAAACAATTCAAACGAGAAAACTAGCGGCCTTAAATATGTACAAAACATGAACGAAAAACAAATATGTAACACATAAACAAACGGCAACCACTGAACGGTACAGGCTCCTTACTTAAATGTTCATAACATACTAAATATATATTTATATTGAAATTGATAGAAAACCACAAATTGGGAATTTTGGAAATAAAGGAGGAGGGATTAGAAAAAATATGTTCCTGTCCCCAATAACCTATGAGTTATGATACTTTTGCTGAAATTCTCCAGTCATTCAATATTTCACAAAATTCTTCCAACAACACTTTACATACTTTAAACTACGCTCTGAATGCCCGCGATTTCGCGGGTGTGTTCTAGTATATCTTAAAATAACACAGAAAGTTTCTTAGAAAAAAATACCTACAAGTATATATCTTAATATAACACAGGCACTTTTCTCTGAAAAAAATCCTATACATCATATTATTCATTCTGCAGTTTTCTGTCTTGTGCAATATTTGGGATGGACGGGGATATAACATGATCCTTGTTTGATAAGTAAAGAGAAAAGGAAATTCATTAGAAATTAACCAGTCTTAAAAATAAAAAAAATAAACTTGCTGTCTTGATAATAAACGATGATAGAGACATTCCATTTGCAAGGACATGTCCTTTAAAGAAAATTGCATGCTTATATATTTTCCAAATCAATCCTCAAATCGCCACTTTATTCAGTTTCAAGCTTATTTAGAAAATGTCTGTGTCGTTAATTCAATTTTTTCGATAAAATTTGTATGCAAATAGTCTTGTTGATAAAACGTACGTTATGACATCAAATAGTTCACCATTTTATTTTTCTAGTTAATTGTTATGATGTATGTGGATTTTTAATATTTGGTCCGAGTTGGGTACTACCTTAAAAAGATCATTTCAAAATCACCTTCTGCAATAATTGAAATTGGTATCATATACCCATATTAGAATTTTATTAATATCATATGAACTATGAATTCAAAAGATCAATTGGAAGAGACGTTCCCTCAAAAATACGATATTATATATCATTTGCTAAAACGTTTAATTTTCAGAATGATTCGTATTTTTGGGGTATTTGTCTTAAAATGAAAAGTTAGGCAATTCAGGAACATATATATTGTTAGATATAATGTTCCCAGGGCAATCCGTGTGAATACTAAAATTCAACCTAAACGGTGTTTTAATTTTATGAAGTACACATCATAGATTTTTAATTTGCAAACATGTTTTATGATAAAAATTAATTCATACTGACTGATATCTTTCGAAATATTTGGAAATATATATCGAAAATCTAAACGATAATTTAAAAATTTTAACTTTTTAACTTTATGATACAATATATCTAGATTTTGATTGCCTTTATTTTACTATTGAACTTAAATTCAACTTTCAGATTTTAAACAAAACAGATGATAGCAATCTGTGTCTCCCCCCCCCCAAAAAAAAACAAGCATAAAAAGCACTGATCGTTGTAATTGTATTTTCTATTTCTAGCAGTGTTTAAAATTATTTATGTTTACAAAGTCAGAATTTATAATATAAGTAAACACATCTTTAAAAAGAAGTTATATCTTTCTAGTTTGTCCGTTATGCTTAAGAGAGTTTGAGAGCGTAATGAACAAAGTTGATGAACTACAAACAAGACTAAAGACTGTGGAAAGTTCAAAGGTAATGGTGAATACTTTGATGTTATGAAAAGCTTATCTTTACATAATTACTACCTTAATATATATTAAATTAAATCAAAATTGTTGAACCTTAGCATTTATTTTATCAAATAAACTTTTAAATCTTTTGACCAACTTGCTTTTACTTACAATTTGGTTTATAATAATTGTACTTGTTCCATTTTTTATAGAAATAAAGCGTTATCTCCCTTCTAATATAATCTATTTCTTTCACAATTCTGACGATGACATAATTTTCAAAACCTCACAAAATAATAAATAATCTTTATTCGATAGGAAGAATTTAAGGACGATGTTCAGGACTTAGAAAGAAATTATCGCGAAGCAATGGATATGGTCGGAGAACTGCGAGCTGCTCAGTCAAAAGCTCCGTCTACAACTCCAGCACTATCTAAAGATGACAGCCGAATAAACCCAAGAAATAATTTTGAACTTATAACATCTTTGAGTGATCAGCTTGGTGCGATAGAGGAACAAATAGGTTTTATGATGGGTCAGATAGATTCTGGTAATCATTTTTTTATTAAGTGTCTGATAACAATGTTTCAGAATGTGTGTAATTCTGTGCATCAAAAAAATACGATTGCATAAAAAAAGCTTTTAAATTTGACATGCAACTAAAACAGATTTTTTTATCTCTTTTGTTGTTAGAATAATGAACAAGAACAACGTTTAACGGCGAATTATGAAAATAATTTATAACAGTTACTTACAAAATTCAGATAATAGTAAACGTTAGGTCATAACTTGCTATACTAGAGAAATTGCTTTAACTCAACATATGCACAAATAAACATTCAATTACGATATACGCCGTGCGCATTGAAGTATGAATTTTATACGTAAGTTTTGTCTTAAAAAAAAAGAGTAAGACTTCCTCGCGATTTAATACGGCTTATGAATACTTTGTTCGATGTAACGCAACATGCACAAAAGAAAGGCAAAAAGTTATCTCTACTCCATACATGGCACTCATCGTATTGCTTAAATAAGTTAGTAATAACGGTAATAAGTCTAAATTGGTAGGTCACATTCGGGGAAAACGAGAGGGTACTTACGACATTTGGAACTTATCCATTATTATCTTTCAAACGGATATTGCATAACGGTCAACATATTTGTGATGGCGTCCGTAACTTTTACGAAGGGATGATTTCAACTTTACCACTTGGAACTCTTTGTTAAATAGCTTCCATGTGAGCAGCAATTATCTATCAATGAAATTTTGAAACACAAACCCTGGAATATCATATCAACTGGAAGATATGTACTCCGTATGCAGGTGTTGCTTGAATATGCTATACTGATAGAAATAGAAAGTTCACAACTCGGGAGATTTTGTCGTAAAGTGTTGTTTTAAACATACCCTCATTGTCACTGAATTTCTAGATGTTAGTCAAGATATGAGCAAGACTTAACTGTATCTGTTGTATCCTTTATCCAAAGTTCGATGGAATCAATGCTTTCAACATAGTCACCAAATTGAATTATTTAATAAGAGAACGTCATCTATATAGCGGAAAGTAAAGTTAAAGGATACTGATTTCTTCTTTTAATTCTTCTTTAAAAGTTCTTGATTGAAGTCAAAAAATGTTCGCATATAATACCGACAGTATTTTCATTACACAGGAAAATGAGAGATTGAGAGAAAAAGAGAGAAAAACTTTAGAATAGTTAGTACTTTATGTTGTATTAAGTACTAATAAGATAGAACTAGAAGCATAAATAAGATCAGAACAAATGAATTAGATAACTAATATTTTCCAGATGATAATGACCATGGACGAAGACGAGGACGTGGATAAGTGTCCCACTGTATATGCACTATGGGAAGAAGGTCTACAAAAGCACTTAAAGATAACATTGACAAAAATGACATTGCCTTAAAATTACACTGATTGTGTTTCTGTGTTTTACTTCCTATTTCACTTCTTGGTTAAATGCATGTGTTGTGATTGATTCAATATGCTTTTAGAAAAATTTGCAAATGTGTTCATACTTTAATAATTGATTTACTTGTGTTTTCCCTAGAATGTTTGGATTGTGACATAGCTGTGATTTAGGGCACATCATTTAGCTTTCTTGCACCATGAAACAGTAAATATTTTTATACGTTAAGCTTATCCGAACTTTTCTGTTTTTAGTGATCATCTAGACATGTTATATGTCCTATCTTTTTTTTTCAATTTTATCCCTTTAATAATTTTACTGCTATATTCAAGAGACTGCTATTATCTTCACACCTGCAGAGGAAAGCCTTTCCCCAAGAATAATCAGTATACTTGTGCATTCAGTATCATGACATTTTTAGTAAACACATATATGTGTGAGACAGAAATGAAAGAAAGTGAATTAACGCAAGTCTAGAGATCCTCTGCAAGATGTTTACATAAGCTAAAGCTTGGGATATATAATGGCATATTTACGATGAAATCTCCAATGGTTATTTTGATTCACGAATTTCTATATTTTAATAAAAGGATTTAACTGACTAATAAACTTGTTAAGCATTGTTAGGTTACATATATCATAATGTACAAAAACTAAAATAAACACATTTTTCTTTCCTTTTTAAGTTTTGGATCAACTTGGTCGTATTTAAGATGGCCTCTGGTGAATCAAATTTGACAAAAAAGAGGTTGGGCATCTATTTCTTTTTTATTTATTTGCATTTAGTTTTAAAACGGCTGTTAAAAGATGTTGTTATTTTACAAAAGAGAGGTCGGGCATATGGAAAGTTTTGATTTTTCTGCGTTTGATATTTAAAAAAAATGATAGATGGATTTTTAACTCCCAGAGGGTAAAGTCCGTCAACCATATACATAGCGAGAACATGCTAATGAGATTTAAATTGTAATCCTGCTGTTTTAATATATGGAGCGAAACACTAATGTGACCGCAAAAATTTTGCGGTCGTATAATACTGCGTTTGTTTATTGTCATATCATATAAGTTAGGAAATACTTATATACATGCAAATAATAATAATAACTGTATTAATAACAACAACAACAACAACAACAACAACAACAAACTGATTTGAATACATGCATGTAAATGACGTATAGTATACATATTTTGATATGAGCGTCACTGGTGAGTCTTATGTAGTCGAAACGCGCGTCTGGCGTACTGAATTATAATCCTGGTACCTTTGATAACTATGTATATATATATATATATAATGATATATATGCGAAAGCAAATTTACAGATCTAACATTGTTGGGTTGATGTTTTGACGAGTTGTATATACATTATGTTCACAGCCATGTATCACCATCATTGATGGCGATCCGATGGATACATCTGTTGTAGAGTTGTCACTGACTCAGACGTACTTATATATATAATGATATATATATATAATATGATACACAAGCAAAAATAGCTTAAAGTCCCCAGTCCTCAGCTTCAATGATTGTTGTACTTGGTTTTTATTTAATGGATTAGCATGACTACTAGTTTTCAGTATCAGAAAGATTTAGATATATAGATTAAATAATTGTATGATAGGTGGACATAAACCAGAGGGACATTCAAATTCACAAATCGAAAATAACCTGACAACGCCCTGGTTCAAAAAAAAAAGACAAACAGATAAACTATAGTACATAACCCACAACATAGAAAAATAAAGACTAAGCAACACGAACCCCATCAAAGACGTGATGTGATCTCATGTACTTCAGAAAAGTAAGCAGATCCTGCTCCACATGAGGCACCAGTCGTGTTGCTCATGTTAGTACAAACCCGGTAATAAATCTTAATTCGGTAAGTCACATTCGTGAAAAGGGAACAGGATTGTAGTTACGACATAAGTAACATATTTGCTATCATCTATGAAACAAGATATTCAATAACGGTCAATCAACTTGTGATGGCGTCCGTAAAATTTACGAAGGGACGGTTTCAACTTCGTCATTTTGAATTCTTAGTTTAAAAGCTTCCTTTTGAGCAGCAACCCTCTTTTATGGAAATCATGATAGGAAATAAAAGCCTTGGAATATTGTATCAATTGTGAGATATATACTCTGTGTGTAGGCACTGCTGGAATGTTGCTACATATAAATGGAACGTTCACAATTTGGAAGCTGAAATAATCTCTATTGTCGTGAAGTTTTGTTTTCAACCGACCCTTGTTGTCAATTTCTAGATGTAAGTCAAGATATTAGGCAGACTTAAATTTATCTGTTGATCAAATATTTCTAGTTCGATGAACTAGATGCATTCAATATAGTCGCCAAAATTAGAATTAGTTAGTGAGAAAACATCATCTATATAGCGGAAATTAAAGTTTAGGGCCGGGATGCTGCTAACTTTTTTTCTTTTTTCTTTTAAAAGAAGTTCATGTATGATGTCAAACTCATATGAATAAAGGAACAAGTCGATTAGAAGAGGGGCACAGTTGGTTTGCAAAGGAACGCCAATAGTTTGTTGAAAAAAATGCCATCAAAACGTAACGAATATGTTGTCTATCAAAAAAATCAAGCATCTTGATAATGTCAGTTTCAGAGAATTTTTTGTTTGAATCAGAGTGATTTTTTCAAAATAGGAGTTTTTACTATAACTTTGAAGCCGGGCTTTGATTGCTGATAAAATTGAGGTCAATAATTTAGAAAGAGGTTTCGTGGAACATTTTGAAGATCCAGCAATATACTGTTGCTTGTAAGGACACTTATGTGGATTAAGGTATCATGATGGATGATCCCGTTCTTCATCTTTGGTTGAAATTCAAAAGACCTATAATTATCCAGTCACGGATAAAATCACAAGACTCATTATCCCAAGACGAAGGTTGTGATTGATTTTTGTTGTATAACTGTTTAGGTATTAGTATTAAAAAAAAACATTCTTTTGTTTCAGGACAATAGTTATAACTTGTGAATAAATGTATGTACTCCTTTGAAATTATACCGATAAAGGCTGGTTTTGGATTGATTTCATGGTTGTGGCCTGTACCGTTTAGGAAAAATGAATTCTTGGGTTCGTTGATATGCCGAATCTAAACATGTAATTCGATTTTTGACTTCATTTTCGAATTGGTCCAATCGGCGTACAAAATTAATCTGTGTTTGATCACAACAATAAATGGAAAAATTGGGTTCTTTGATACGATGAATTTAGCAATGTATTCAAAATTTGTATAATAGACCAAATAATAGGTAAATATCCAATTTCAAATTATAAGTTCTTATACCATATTCACTCTGTGTTGGAAACCTATGCTGTGTCACATTTTTAAGTTAATGGCAATCAAAATTCAATCAAGCTTGAGTGTTGTGTCCATACTTGCCCGAACTGTGCAGGGTTCAACCTTTGTGGTTGCATCAAGCTGTGTCCTTCTGATAATTTTATTTTAATTTACTAAATACTAATTACTCAAAAGTAAACTATTCACCCATGGACAAAAATTCAGATGACTAGCATACCAGTCTCTATTCTTAATGCAGATGCTACATGCTCGGCGGAGACGCAGCAAATACCAAAAACGTTAGATTATCCAAGCTGGAATTCGAAACGCACAGTTACTTGTGCACGCTGCTAACGATGCTGTCTTAACAAAAACAACGGTGTTGATATCGTTGGTGTCTAGTTAACAGCGACAAAACCTTAATAGAACTTTGTCGTTTTCAATATTATAGAAAATGGTAAAATAACTACTGAGGAGGCCCATAAAACTAGACGCCACAGCATGATTAATTTCGGCATTTATTTTATTCTTGCCGGGAAAAAGTTCTATTAAATAGTTTCTTATATGAGCCTCAATACTATAAAAGAGGGGCGAAAGATACCAAAGGGACAGTCAAACTCATAAATCTAAAATAAACTGACAACGCCAAGGCTAAAAATGAAAAAAAAAAACATGTGGCACCCGTCCTGTTGCTTATGTGATAACAAATCCGGTAAATAGTCTAATTCGGTCTAAATAACGAATGTTTTATACAGTTAATGCAGAGCCTTTATATATGTCCTACTCCAAAAGTTGTCTAGCAGATGGGCATGGTCCTCCTTTCCAAAACCCTGGATCCGCATTTTATACACGAGTCGATAAAAGAACAGATTACATGTGTGAAACAATCACACGATACAACTACAAACAATAATTAAAAACCATGGTCTTTCCACCATTAAAGATATATTTTGATTTTAAAACATTAAAAATCAGTCTAAAATGTCAGTTCTTATGGCTTTATGATGTATGAATATGAATTTAAAGCAAAGGTCAAAATCTACAACGTCTAATTAAATGACCTTGACCTCAATTTCAAGATCACAAACCAAAGACCTCAAATCAAAAGACCACAGGTCTTTAATATGTATGGCTAATCAGTTATATCACTTTACGCATAATTCTAAATATAAGATGGGCGAAAACTCCCATTTATTGTCTACGCACCTTTTCAACCAAAATTTATAAGTTACGACATGTCGCAACTCGCAATTTAGTAAAATTAATTTGCGATATATTATAAGGTTTTTGAAAATAAGTGAATATAAGCCAAAATCAAAATTTATTATATGACCATGACCTTTGACCTTGACTTAATTATTATTGTTTTGGACCAAGGACCTTAAATCAAAAGACCCTAAGTCTATATTACTTATGGTTTACCAGTTAGAAATGGATATTGCTTATAAATAACTCTCATATGAAATCTCGAGAAAGCTTCAGTCCAAAAGAATATCCTAATCCTGAAGATGTAACGAGCAACTTGGTAAAATAAATGTGTCGTAATATTTTACGGTTGCGAAGGAGTAGTGGTAACAAGATTAACAATGTTTGGGGAGATAACTCTTACAACGTAAAGTGTTCGGTTAAGCGGTTGTCAATTTTTAAAGCGTATATATATATATAAACTATACGATATCAAATTCCAAATATCTAAGCGACATCTTATGAAACAACAATACTACGCAAGAAGAAAAAATAGGCGGAAGAAAAAAAAATAATAATCAGGGAAAGGTGGAAAGACCCAATTTTAGACCACTGAACAATACAGAGAAATTGAGCAATACAAACCCTACTGAAGAGATAATTAAACATATATTCTCCATGAAGGTGAACACCCTTCTCTGTGGTGAAAAAAATATAAAAGGATAAAATAAAAATAAAAAACTTTATTGAATATAGGAAATACCGTCAAAGAAATATATATATGTGGGTGTTAATAATAGTTACAAAGTTGCAAGTGGTTGATATCACAATATTGCAAAAAGTCATCCTGGCATCCTTGCCAAACCTCCTCTTCGCGTTGACAATTGTCTAAATATCTATAAGTCGAAAACTATACAAGTCATGTGTAAGAATATTCTTGAATTAAAGTACGAGGTTAGTTGAGTACATGTTCTCTTACAATTGTATTATCCTTAGCTATTTACGTTTCAGAATCGTATCCACTCTGCGGTGTAATAACCTCGCCATAAATAACGGAGTAACAATTTATTTTCTGTTATGTTTACAAATGGCCTTTTATGTCACAAACTTTATTCACAGTGCATGTGCATTTATATCACAGTATTAGTTCTCTGTTAGTTTTACGATTTCCTTAGAAAGATCTTAAGGATATTCTGGCCGCTTAAGATCACCAACAAAGACCTCCATGAAACAACATGGAGACTCTACTGAAGCGAAAAAGATGGAGATGGATCATTGGCCATGTTCTAAGAAGACCATTAGAGGACTTAACCAGGGTCGCCTTAAGATGGACACATGAGGGGAAAAGAAAGAAAGGACGCTAAACACAACTTGGAGAAGCACAGTTGAAGATGAAATGAAAGAACATGGAATCAGCTTGAGCGAAATAGAAAAGAAAGCAAAGACAGAGATGAGTGGAAAGATCTATAGTCCTTGCCCTATGTGCCTTTGGGCATAGTAAGGACTAGGCAGGTAGAAAGGTAGGTTTACGATTGGGCATTTGTGTCACAGACTTTATTCACTGTTAGGTTTACGGTTGGGTACTTGCGTCACAGATTTTTTTGTCGGTTAGGTTTACGATTGGGTATTTGCGTCATAGACTTTTTTGTCGGTTAGGTTTACGATTGGGTATTTGCGTCACAGACTATTTTGTCGGTTAGGTTTACGATTGGGTATTTGCGTCACAGACTTTTTTGTCGGTTAGGTTTACGATTGGGTATTTGCGTCACAGACTTTTTTGTCGGTTAGGTTTACGATTGGGTATTTGTGTCAAACAGTTCATCATCTTTTAGGTTTGAGATTGGGCATTTGTGTCACAGATTTTTTGTCGGTTAGGTTTACGATTGGGCATTTGTGTCTCGGACTTTTTTGTCGGTTAGGTTTACGATTGGGCATTTGTGTCACAGACTTTATTCTCTGTTAGGCTACGATTGTGCATTTTTGTCACAGACTCTCTTCTCTGTTAGGTTAACGTGTGGGCATTCGTGTCACAGATTTTTATTCTCTGTTAGGTTTACGATTGAGCATTTGTGTCACAGACTTTATTCTCTGTTAGGCTACGATTGTGCATTTTTGTCACAGACTCTCTTCTCTGTTAGGTTAACGTGTGGGCATTCGTGTCACAGATTTTTATTCTCTGTTAGGTTTACGATTGGCCATTTGTGTCACAGACTTTATTCTCTGTTAGGCTACGATTGGGCATTTGTGTCACAAACTTTATTTTCTGCAAGGGTTACGATTGGGCATTTGTGTCACAGACTTTATTCTCTGTTAGGTTTACGATTGGCCATTTGTGTCACAGACTTTATTCTCTGTTAGGCTACGATTGGGCATTTGTGTCACAGACTTTATTCTCTGTTAGGTTTACGATTGGGCATTTGTGTCACAGATTTTATTCTCTGTTAGGTTTACGATTGGCCATTTGTGTCACAGACTTTATTCTCTGTTAGGCTATACGATTGGGCACTTTTGTCACAGACTCTCTTCTCTGTTAGGTTTACGATTGGGCACTTGTGTCACAGATTTTTTGTCGGTTAGGTTTACGATTGGGCATTTGTGTCACAGACTTTATTCTCTGTTAGGCTACGATTGGGCATTTTTGTCACAGACTCTCTTCTCTGTTAGGTTAACGTGTGAGCATTCGTGTCACAGATTTTTATTCTCTGTTAGGTTTACGATTGGGTATTTGTGTCACAGACTCTCTTCTCTGTTAGGTTAACGTGTGGGCATTTGTGTTACAGATTTTTATTCTCTGTAAGGTTTAAGATTGGCCATTTGTGTCACAGACTTTATTCTCTTTTAGGTTTACGATTGGGCATCTGTGTCACAGACTTTATTCTCTGTTAGGTTTACGATTGGGCATTTGTGTCACAGACTTTATTCTCTGTTAGGCTACGATTGTGCATTTTTGTCACAGACTCTCTTCTCTGTTGGGTTAACGTGTGGGCATTCGTGTCACAGATTTTTATTCTCTGTTAGGTTTACGATTGGCCATTTGTGTCACAGACTTTATTTTCTGTTAGGTTTACGATTGGGCATTTGTGTCACAGACTTTATTCTCTGTTAGGTTTACGATTGGGCATTTGTGTCACAGACTTTATTCTCTGTTAGGGTTATGATTGGGCATTTGTGTCACAGACTTTATTCTCTGTTAGGTTTACGATTGGCCATTTTTGTCACAGACTTTATTCTCTGTTAGGCTACGATTGGGCATTTGTGTCACAGACTTTATTCTCTGTTAGGTTTACGATTGGGTATTTGTGTCACAGACTTTATTCTCTGTTAGGCTACGATTGGGTATTTGTGTCACAGACTTTATTCTCTGTTAGGTTTACGATTGGCCATTTGTGTCACAGACTTTATTCTCTGTTAGGTTTACGATTGGCCATTTTTGTCACAGACTTTATTCTCTGTTAGGGTTATGATTGGGCATTTGTGTCACAGACTTTATTCTCTGTTAGGTTTACGATTGGCCATTTGTGTCACAGACTTTATTCTCTGTTAGGGTTATGATTGGGCATTTGTGTCACAGACTTTATTCTCTGTTAGGTTTACGATTGGCCATTTTTGTCACAGACTTTATTCTCTGTTAGGCTACGATTGGGCATTTGTGTCACAGACTTTATTCTCTGTTAGGTTTACGATTGGGCATCTGTGTCACAGACTTTATTCTCTTTTAGGTTAACGTGTGGGCATTGTGTCACAGATTTTTATTCTCTGTAAGGTTTAAGATTGGCCATTTGTGTCACAGACTTTATTCTCTGTTAGGGTTTTCGATTTAGCATTTGTGTCTCAGACTTCAAAAGTGAAGAACGAATAACATAGCTGTTTAATTGCATGTCAATATTATATAGTAAAAAGCCACCAATGGAATTGAGCTAATTGCGTTTAATTCAAAAAGTGCTTGCACTGTCATTTTATATTAATTTGAAAATGGATCTGTTAAAAAATATTCAAAAAGTTCTTTTCGTGAAAATTTACTTATGAAATCTCACCCCCGATATACAAAAAAAGATGAAAATTGATACATGTGATATATAATCATGATAATTACAAGTCATAAAAAGTATGATTAAGATGAAATAAAAACTACATTTAGAATGTGACGGTAGCTATGGCATGTATCATCCGTCCGCCATTATGTCAGAATGACACACAGTTATATATACGATCAATAATTTTACGAATCATTTCTCTATTTTGTAATTAAGATACAGGTCACAGATTTGAAAACAAATATGTTTTGTAGTATAAGAAATCTACTGTTGACAATCTGATCGTGGTCCTGATTAATGAAATGAACATATCGAGCGCCCAGGTAATGTGATAAATTGGTAGAATGTTGTAAAGTAACCAACGGTTGATTTCTCGCTGGAAAATAATCACTTTATACTTAATGGATGAGAAAGGTAAGTGTGTTTATCAATTATTATTTTACGCATTAAAATAATAAATTAATTAAAATGTATGTTATTGTACAATTCTCTATCTTCTGTGAAAAGTTTATGAAAAAATGAAAAATAATAATAATAAAAAAAATGTATGAGATAGTGTCAAAGATCTGAATATTTGTAAAAAAAAAATTAAATGATTTGTAAAAGCAAGATGGACCTTCATCATTAAAATTGTAAAAGCTCTGTTTGTGTGTAAGCGCGATTCATATTTTTTCACGTTACAACGATGTGTTTTATGCTGTTACTTTGAGTACAAAGATAGAAAAAAGGGAACTATACCCAAGTACACTCGTCCAAAAATATTTGCCACTGAACGTTAAGCAAACAACAATAAATTAATTAAGTCTTTCGTGGTCCGTCTCAGGATAAGGTTGGTGACATGCATGTACTTATTTTGACCTTAAAAAAACAACGAAAATTAAATTTTAAAGAGTGTAATTTAAGTAGCATACAATGCTGAGCTTTTCATTTTTGATTTTTTCTTCATATCATTGAAGAAAGCACCTTAAGTTTATAGCAAATAGCAGCAAAGTTTTTGGAAGTATGAAAAACGAACTGTACATGCAATGTCAGAAATGTACATCTCAACTTCACCGAAGACACGCTAATTAATAATACGTTGATAATTCTGAGCATAGCATGCTATCCTTTCTATACCAATTATAATGTGCTCTCTTCATAATTTATACGATCTTAGAATGTTTGTTACTTCTACATTGTAATTACGTGAATTAAGACGCTGTTGTTTGTATAAAAATAAGAGAGACGTGGCATTTTTGCCAATAACTATCCACCAGAGACCAGAATATAAACAATAATAGGTCACCGCACGGACTTCAACGACCAGTCAACCCCATACCGTGTAGTAAACTATATAATTACAAGTACTAGACGATATTTTTTAAATATATGTATATATCATAGTGAATACACGATTTAATTAGTTAGTGTATTTGGTAATATATACATATATTAAAAAATCTCGTCTTGTAACTGCGTATAAAATGAATCAGTAAATGTAAAAGAGAAAATCAACGGTCTTGTTGGAATCTAAAGATTAGGGAATAATGCTAAAAATATAAAGAATATAGATAAATCAACCTATAAAAAGTAAAGATTACAGAAATGAAGGACTCCCCTTTTTAGCTCACCAGGCCCGAAGGGCCAAGTAAGCTTTTCTCATCACTTGGCGTCCGTCGTCCGTCGTCGTTAACTTTTACAAAAATCTTCTCCTCTGAAACTGCTAGGCCAAATTTAACCAAATATGGCCAAAATCATTATTAGGGTATCTAGTTTAAAAATTGTGTCCGGTGACCCGCCCAACCAACTAAGATGGCCGCCATGGCTAAAAATAGAACATAGGGGTAAAATGCAGTTTTTGGCTTATAACTCAAAAACCAAAGCATTTAGAGCAAATCTGACAAGTTAAAATTGTTTATCAGGCCAAGATCTATCTGCCCTGAAATTTTCAGATGAATCGGACAACCAGTTGTTGGGTTGCTGCCCCTGAATTGGTAATTTAATGGAAATTTTGCTGTTTTTGGTTATTATCTTGAATATTATTATAGATAGAGATAAACTGTAAACAGCAATAATGTTCAGCAAAGTAAGATTTACAAATAAGTCGTCAACATGACCGAAATGGTCAGTTGACCCCTTAAGGAGTTATTGCCCTTTATAGTCAATTTTTAACCATTTTTCGTAAATCTTAGTTATCTTTTACAAAAATCTTCTCCTCTGAAACTACTAGGCCAAATTAAACCAAACTTGGCCACAATCATCATTGGGGTATCTTGTTTAAAAAGTGTCCGGTGACCTGGCCAACCAACCAAGATGGCCGCCATGGCTAAACATAGAACATGGGGGTAAAATGCAGTTTTTGGCTTATATCTCAAAAACCAAAGCATTTAGAGCAATCTGACATGGGATAAAATTGTTAATCAGGTCAAGATCTATCTGCCCTTAAATTTTCAGATGATTCGGACAACCCATTGTTAGGTTGCTGTCCCTGAAATGGTAATTTTAAGGAAATTTTGCCGTTTTTGGTTATTATCTTGAATATTATTATAGATAAACTGTAAACAGCAATAATGTACAGCAAAGTATGACCTTAAAATGAGCAAGGAGTTATTGCCCTTTATAGTCAATTTTTAACAATTTTCATAAAATTTGTAAATTTTTACTAACTTTCCACTGACACTGTAACTACTGGGCCAAGTTTATTATAGGTAGAGATAATTGTAAGCAGCAAGAAGTTTCAGTAAAGTGAGATCTACAAACACATCACCATCACCAAAACCCATTTTTGTCATGAATCAATCTGTGTCCTTTGTTTAATATTCACATAGACCAAGGTGAGCGACACAGGCTCTTTAGAGCCTCTAGTTTCATACCCTTCTACATGGGACAGTGATGAAATAGTAGAATGTGAGAAGGAACTCTAAAATCAGTTTGAAAGGGCTTGAGTTGTCAGATTGTTACTAAGCACAAAAACTAACAAAAGGACAAAAGGGACAAAAACCATATCCAAGAGTACCCGCAAATACTTCATCATGTTTTGACAGATAATTGTAATCTCTGCCTTCGATATGCACATCTGGTGTAATCACATTTTTTCTGTTTAAGTTATTCCACGAGTCTTAATAAACTGAAAAGCGCGTTTGGAGTACTAAACAAAAAGCAAAATAAAAATAAATACTGAACTCCGAGGAAAATTCAAAACGGAAAGTTACTGATCAAATGGCAAAATCAAACGTTCAAACACATCAAATGAATGGATAACAACTGTCATATTCTTGACTTGGTACAGGCATTCTCTAGATTCTGTAGAAAATGGTGGATCAAACCTGGTTTTATAGCGTTAAACCTCTCACTTGTATGACAGTTGCATCAATTAGATTATATTGACGCGGGACAAAAATGTCGTAAATAGGGGTACATAAACAACACGAACCCTACAAAAACTGGGGGCGATTTCACATGTGGTACCCTTCGTTTTGCTCATGTTATTACAAAGCCGGTAAATAGTCTAATTCGGCGGGTCCCATTCGTGGAAAGGGAACGGGATTGTAGTTACGACAGAAGGAACATATCTGATAGCATCTGTAAAACGGATATTCCAAAACGGTCAACCAACTCGTGATGGCGTCTGTAAATTCTCTTTTGTCGTAAAGTTTTGTTTTTAACCGACCCACATACAAATGCATAGTCAATTTCTTGATATCTGTTCTAATCAAATGGCAAAATCAAAAGCTCAAACACATCAAACGAATGGATAACAACTGTCATATATTCCTGACTTGGAACAGGCATTTTCTCATGTAGACAAACAAAAAACCACTGTATTTTTTATGATACTGAGTATGCCTGAGCCAATGCGTTCTTGCTTAATGTTCTGTCAAATTAAACCAGGAGATGTGGTAAGAGATTGTTTAACCATCCGTTAAACAGTCATATAATCACGGATCAATATGACATTTAGTTTCAATTAGATAAATGAAGACAGAATCAAATGATTGATACCTATTTCTGTGCTTTCTCAATGTGTAAATGGTAGATGTATAATACATAAACAAACAACGGACATCTAATGAGGATGGTCAAGTCCAAATAGCAAATTGCGAACAGCATCTGTATGCAATAATCTATTATAAACAAATTAACAAATGAACAAATAAACTAAATGGTAGGTGAATGAACCGAAGGTGATACAGTACACTATAATATGAAAATAATAATGCAGCTTAGAGAATTTTGTATTTGTAATTCAGTGGTTGTCGCTGTTTCATATTTGTTTTTGGTTATTGTTTGGTCATTAATCAAGCCGTTGTTTATTTCGTTTGATTTTTTTTCACATTTTGTTTTGATAGGACCTTTTATATCTGACTATACACAGTGGGTTTTGCTCGTTGTTGCCTGCTTTAGGCCAAACGGTGACCTATAATACTTAAATCCGCTCCAATTGGACTCTTTTATATAGTTGTTCCCTTGGTTATCATACTACATCTAAATTTTTTGTATTCCCTTAAAGCTCGGCTTTCCTTCTGAAATATAATAGAAGTGTTTATATATATAGCCGGAATAACAGCAGGAGTTTTTCTGTGCAAATAAGTGCGAGTTGTCATCAAAGTGCGCAGTTTTGAGACTAGGGCTACAAGCGCTTAGCATGCAGTTTGACGTCGGAACCTAATTAGTCTGCAGCACTGGAAAAGTGCAAAGTTAAAGACTTCAACCATATCTAAATGGCAATATATGCATGCAACTGTCTAATTAACGTTTACCGTTTATCTCATTTCAATTGTACAGTACAAAAAGGTACACATATTACATCAAGTACTTTTGTTCTTGCACAAAACATAGACTTTATTCGCAAACAAATGAACTGTCATATTAATATGAAAAATATGTATATTACATTTCTACTTTGTCAAGTGAAATATTTTAAATTGTTCTTTTTGCTTATTCATTGCATATTAAATTAATTTAAACAAATACCGACATATCTTATCTCAAAATACAATCTCCATCTTATACATTAGAAAGCAAATAAAGTAAGGCTTTGTTTGGTAATAAACATGCGCCTGTTTTAAATGGAAATAAGCGACCCCTCCCAATATATGATATACAGATGATTTAGATCAAAAGGTTTATGCATTGTGTAACAAATAAGGTTGTTATGTTACCATAAACAGAAGCTTTTTTTAATTCAATATACTGAAATTGATTTCGACAATCAAAAAGGTCAAACAAACACAAATAAACTGTGACAAACTGTTGAGTTTAAGCCACGAATCATTCAGTGCGCAATCAACGCCCGATCCGAACAGTGTCAAATTGTTTTTGATAATATTTTGTTTTATAATTTTCACAGCAATTTACATTTGACTGTGCGTTTATTATTTCTAATTCAATCTACGAAAATGTGTGTATCCCATATCTGAAAATTTAAGATTTTTAACATATATAAATAGATATTTTGAATAAAAGAAGGTATTGGGTAGGTGTTTCAACGTCAGCAAGCAAACAACATATTATAAGAACACAAAAGACGTCTATAAGTAGAAGATATGCTGACTTTAATACTTTGAACAGGGTATCGAGGGTAATGTTTCAGAGGACGATCTATGAGTGTTGACTCAAAGGTGAACGGTATACGGGGACTACATTGAACCGTTTGATATTCTGGGGGGAGGCAAAGAGAGTTTTTGCGAATTGACTATCCGTATTCGGTTTCATCAGGTGCTATGCTTGCTATGTTTTGTTTTAATTTGTTTTGGTTTTGTTTTGCTGTGGGAATATTTATTTTCAGTTTTGTACATATTAGCATCTCGTGTTTTGTGTAGCAGGATATTATTTGCATCCTGCCTTGTGAACAACGTTATTCGTTTCAACCTTTACCAGGCCAGGATATTCATTTTCAAAATCCCCTCCCCAAACTCAGAAAATTACATCGTCCGATAACAAAGACGGACGCATACGAATGACAAACAAGAAGTAGTATCAGATTCCACAGAACGGCTAGCACGTAGGAAGTATTACTATAGGAGCCACAGAACAGCTAGCTAATGCATTATTGAACTAAATTAAAGTGAACGTTCAGTTAAAGACCGTCAAAATTAAGGGATAGTAAATAACACAACAAGCAGTATTATATGTTTACCAAACACTTCCTGCAATGTTTACTCAGAAATGTGAACCATCTGTCCATTGGACAATCACTATTTTCTGGTGACTTCGATAAATTAACGGTATTGGATTTTGTTTCATTGATTATTCATTCATAGAATATTGTAATCGTTGCATGAGATAACTATGACTATTCATTCATAAATAATTGTAAATGTTGTATTAGAAAAATATTACCACAAGTACATGCGAAAAAAAGTGATGTTTCAATTGTACAAAGTCCAACGACAATCTTTCATTGATATTCAGGACAATATCGTGATAAACAATTAATTGTTCTAGAAAATTCTGAAAAATGGACCTTTTAAATGGTGTACATCGATAACATAAAGTTCCGCAAATTCGACATTGCAAATAAAATAGAATTTGCATTACCACTAGTCAAATCCAATTTGTTGAGTGCAAAGTATAAAATGGGTCGCAAAAGACGGATGAAAGAAAATTTGTACCGCTGATGGAAAGAACGATTATTTTATTATGCCATCGACGTAGCGTAGTGGGGCATAAAGTTTTATCCTTGTTCGACTGTACGTCCGTCCCAAAGACGGTTTTCATTCTCTAACTTTACAAATGGTAGCGTCACTTTCACCGTTCCTCAGTTGGGTCCCTTTATAACAAAATAAAGCAGAGACATACTGATCATCTATGTCCCATAGACATATTCCCCATTTATTTTACAATGGATCCGTCAAAATTCTTGCAAAGGTGCATTTACGTACAGTTAGTCTGGTATCTATATCGTCCCTATTACGACCAGACGTGACAGTGTATTTATAGATTATGATGCCAACATCGCCAGTTAGTGTCACTGACGGACGGAAGAAGTGCTGAACTGTGTGTCAAAAAGAAAATATTACGACTAAAATTAAATGTAAAAATTTATGATCAACAAGAATTTAGTCGAAAGATTTTTTGTAAAACGCAGACTAGGTGACAACTTTATACTTTGCACTCAACACCTTGGATTTGACTAGAGGTAATGCATATTCTATTTTATTTGCAATGTCGAATTCGCGGAACTTTATGTTATCGGTGTACACCATTTATTGCACTCAAACATAACTGCATATAATAGATGTCTTTTTAAATTTTATTGGTTTGCTGTCTCATTGCCGTATAACCTACTTCCTGTTTCATTTTACATGTATCTAAATATTTCGACGATTTCGGTCTTTTGGGTATCCTCTCATATTTCTTTTTAACCTTTTGTCTTTGATACAGTGTGTTTTATACGTAATAGTAGACTGAGGCGTATGGTGATATTGTATTATAGTGTTATTGGCTGTTTCTGTTTCTGTATTGGTATAGATTCAAGACTCAGAAACAGTCAGTTCATAACACTTTTAGGGTCTTTTATTAAATGATTATAAGAAAATTAAAACCCGTAATCAATACAGGGCCAATACGGCTTTTCCCCCGCTTTTTCTGTATTGTCCCTGTTTTTCTTTGGAAGAAGTATGATGCTATGTCCAATATTTATGTCAAATATCTGTCACAATATATGACCTAGAAGCAGCTGTATTGTTTTTGTTATTTATACTTTGTCATTGATGGTTCTGTGTCTTTTTAAACTAACCCATATATTTAATTAAGATAGTTTAAACAAATTGAAAACAACACGTTTAATAATTTCTTTCGTCCGAAGCGCTTTTCTGGATTAACCATCATCAGGAATGCTCATTTGAAATCCGAAGATGTATAAATACCGAAACCGTTGAAGAGCTTTATGTAAAAAAAGAACTAAAATAAATAGCCAAATTCATCTAAAGCCAACTTTGCCTGAGGGAGTTGAAACCTTAGTTTCTTAATAATTTCAAAATTTATAAACGGACAATTTTAGTTAAGTTTGTTAAATCATGTCAGTACCGAAGTACTAACTACTGAGCTGATGATACCCCCGGGGACTGATAGTGCACCAGCAGAGGTATCGACCCAGTGATTTAAAAAAAATGAAAACAACACGTTTAATAATCTTGCGTCCGAAGCGCTTTTCTTTTAAACAAACGTCATAAAGAGATATTGTAGACTTACTTTGTACTACCATTATTGAACTACAAATCTTAAGAATTATCTAGCATATCTCAAAAATAAAACTAATCGATCCTGTTTAATTTTCAGTTCTTAAATAAATATTGTTTTCATAATTATTTTCCTTCTGGTTTAAAATCTGTTTTCCTGGTTGGTAGCTTCATTGTATTTGCCGTTAAACTTTTCCAATTGATCTGGACGTGCCTGTTAATGTCCATGACCTCAAAGAGAAACAAATTTAAAGCAAACGAAACAATTTGGCTATAGGACCGCATCCCCTTTGCACTAAATGGACTGAATATTTATCAATTTTTCCACTTAATACAATAAAGTTCGTAATAAAACACCATTAGCTTTTACTGTTATACTTTACCATGTTGACAACCTGAAAATGCACAGTGTACTAGTATTACATTTGATTATATATTGTAGTGTGTGCCGAGTTTCGCGATGAAATGGTTAAATCCCATAATACACTGCGAAATCAACATGGAAGTAAACAACTGAGAATATCTGAGGACCTGAACAGGGATACTCAGATGTGGGCGAATATCATCGCAGACAAAGGATATGTTCAGTTTAGTGAATTTCCAGGTACACTACTTTTTTCATGAACTACTTATCTAAAGAAGTAACTAGCACATCTCAAAGGACAGCAGGAAATGGATTATAAACTCTGTTATAGCTATCAATCTACATACATCTCCTTAATCTTTACTATCAGAGTATAATTGAAAAAAATCAAAAAAATCTATTGGCTGATTAAAGGTGGTGTGCATTAATTCGTCATTTACAATATCAATTCGAGATAATAAAATCACGACCCTATGAGTTGGGGATATCCAAATAAATTATCAACCCTAAAAAGGCTGACAATTTTGTATACCTTCTCCTTAGACGCCCGTATTGTATAATGTTCGTGAAAAGCGGTATACTCGTAATATTTGTGTTTTTTTTGTTTTTAATTTCGAAATTTTTCGTTCTGTCACCATACTAGGAAAACTTTACAATTCTATGTAGATATCCAATATTCATCTAAATGATATCATGATTTTCACACATTTTGAGAAACAATGTTTTTTGTCATGCATATTTATAAATTTAAAAGGTAATAATAGTCGAATAGTATTAGAGCGGGAACTTTTAGATTACGTCACTGGAAGTAAGGGTGACAGAAAATTTGGGTTGTAACAGAGAAAGTATTCACAACCTTTAATAAAGTTGTTGCAAGGGATCTTTAAGGTGTAGTAAACTATACATTTTTCTATACAAAGCATCGGTATTTTAACTTACCAATTTAGTCCAGGTCTCATGCTTTTCCCATGAACTGGAAAGTGAAACCCCAAAAATAATGACAAAAAGGAGGCGCACAATGGCATTCATTGGATGACGAGGATTCTTTGAAAGTTTCAATAAATTCTTATAAGAGGTTTAGGAAATTTGCGGATAAAAAGAAATTGGTACCTCTAGTGCAAATTATGCAACATTAATAAAATTAAGAATGGAAATGGGGAATGTGTCAAAGAGACAACAACCCGACAAAAGTTAGTCTATATGATTTGCTAAGGCAAACCCAAAAATTTTATCGGTTCAAAACCAAAAGGGAAGTGCAAAATATTCTATATGATTAGGATTCACAGAAAAGGGTCAATACGTTATAATACAGGATTAAGGGTCAGTTGATGTTACAAACGAGTGATCCCAGATAAAGCAATTGGCAAAGTCCTTTATTTGCAAAAGAACACCCCCAAATTGATTTGGATCAAGTTAAGAATAAACACTATGCTTCTTGAGTACATTTCAATATTGTCATATAATGGTAGTTCATCATCCACGCAGTAACATTGTACACAATAATATATATACAAGAAATCTGGTGAAGAGAAATTCAAGCAACTTAAAGACGATGATGCGAATCAAATTGAATTTTCAAAACATTTAAAACGCGCACTGCAAATTTACTACATATAATTGTCTGATTTGATCAACTTATTTTGTCATTTCATGTTGAAATAGAAGACATCTCTTAACTTAATATACACATTTACATCATTAGCTCCGTCTTTCAGTCCTTCAGGAGTCTAGAACCTTTTAAAATTACACATTTTTATGCGAGATTGGTTTTAACCATTAAGTTTTCAATTCGTGTTTGCTGCATTTCAAAACGTTTGATTTGGAAAGCACGATGTCACAAATTGATTTAAATATGATAGCTTTTTATACTCAAGTGAGTAAATTTACATAACATAAAACTGAGTACTTAAGCTCCATTTTACAAACACCATTGAAACAAGTGGTCATCCAAGATAAAATAGCAATGGACTAATTAAAAGGCTACCTCCATGTGTCATCACATTTTCAATAACCTAGTTAGGTTTTGTGTACAATTTTTGTCCGGTTTTGAATAATCACTTTTCCCAATGTTCATTGAGCAAACAAAAACCAATAAAAATACATGTAGTATATGTTCTTCATCGTGTTCTATAAATCTTAATCACACAACAACTGTACAACATCTTCCAATACCCGATTAATCTTTTTTTGAACATTTTTCAATACAATATCTCCTTGCCTTAGGTAGAGGTGAAAATGTGATATTTGTGGAAACGAATGGACAAAGGCCGAGTGGAGATACCGTCACAGAATTATGGTATAAGGAAATTGAAAACTATGATCACCTACATCCTAAATGGAATAAAGGTAATAGGCCGTTTCAGAATCTATTTAAAGCACTATGGGTAATTTCATTGTTCGTACCCCAAAATGAAAATAACATCACGTCATTGGCTGAATTTTAATTGTTTGGGACGTTTTAAACCAATCACCACGCTTTGGTGTACACTTTTGAAAATATTACCCAGAATACATTAGATTCTGAAACGGCGAATTGTAGGCACTTATTTACTTATAGTTACGCTTGATTGATTGGTTAGTTGATGTTACACAAGGACTATGTCGCTGTGAAAACTAATTGTGTCAAAGATGAACTTTAACTAGTGGCACAGGAACAGTTTCTTTAATTTCTTTAACTGCTGACCCTTCCGAAGCACCTAATTCTGTTTTCTTGATGGGCTCGAGTTGCTCGGTGTTTTTGATTGCACCGTTATTAGTGATACTGTTCCCAGATAATACATAATCAAGAAGATGTGGAATTATTGTCAATGAGACAACCAGAGACTAAACGAAAAAGAATTAACAACTTTAGGTCACCATACGGCCTTCAGTGAAAAGAAAAACCAACTCACCGCATAGTAAGCTATAAAAAGTCTCGAAATGACAATTTTAAAACATTTCAAGCGAGACAAACTTACGGCCTGACCTATGTACAAACAGTTATAAACAAAAACAAAATATGATATATAGCAACAATCGACAACCAATGATGCACAGGCTTTTAGATTAAGACAGTCGCATATAGAATACGGCTGGGTAAAGCGTGTTTGCTTGACACCAACCTTCTCCTTACTTGGACAGTGGTGTTACAGTACTGTAACATAAGATAGAAAAAAAACCCATAAAAATCGATAACTAAGCGCGTAAGGGCGTCACTCATCAGACCTTCATAAAGCATATACCAAACGCTATTTGAAGTTCTACAGTTATTATAGAGACACGTGTATTATCACAAAAACTCATGCATGTAACTTAGTTGAAGATTCACTGCTTTAAAATAAGGTGTTAAACGCTAACCATCTTTCAAATACCTGCAAATACCAGGAATGTACACCCACGAAGATAATCCATGTACTAGTACAACATTGGTTCTACGCCTGAGAATTTTTATTACAAATCAAGGAATATCCATTTAACTGCAAGATGTTTAAGTACGCAGCCACGTTCGACAGTTTGTCTCTCGTGACGCGAAAAGATACATAATATATTTGAATATAAAAGAAACCACGAGAAAATCACAATAAAAGAGCGGCAACTAGAGTTTAATTGATGTATTCCGTTTTAGCTTGTCGCATGTTGCAGGTCTTTTTAAACATTACATGCAAATTTATGCTCATTTATTTTCTTAATTTTAAAGGTGTAATCCTAATATTATAATGTACGTTGTTGATGCTACACACCAAGCCACTGCAAGCCGCAATATATATTCATGTCAATCCATATACTGTCCAAAATGTGTCTCTTGTGTCTACACATAAAATTGAGAATGGAAATGGGGAATGTGCCAGAGACAACAACCCGACCATAGAAAAAAACAACAGCAGAAGGTCACCAACAGGTCTTCAATGTAGCGAGAAATTCCCGCACCCGGAGGCGTCCTTCAACTGTCCCCTAAACAAATACAAATATATACATGTCCGTTTTACGTTGCTTCTTCACTACATTATATATATATATGTGTAAAATACTGTTCCCAATATCTTATTTTGGTTAATCACATATATGTTTGGGAGTGCCCAAGAAATATGTGCCTATGGACCATTGCATACCCCACCCCTAACCTATGTATCGACACGAATTATTTCAATTACAGGTTTATATGGGAAATATTCATTTATATATTTATTGGTCCTAGTCGTAATTTCTTTTCCAGATTCTATGAACTTTACACAGATGATATGGAAATCTTCTAACGAGATGGGTATCGGCATCTCTAAAGTTAAAGGACAGAACAAATACGTTATTGTTGCTCATTACAAACCTTCCGGTAATATCAATACTCCAGGAGAGTTCCGAAAGAATGTTTTACCGCCAAATTCTTAAAGTAATACAATTGAAAAGTCGAACGAAAGGTACCCAATGCAATGTAGAAAAATTTGAAAGGACTTCACTGAAGGTAATTTAGAAGTGGACATGCAATTATTGCAATATAAAGGCAAAGTTGACCAATCAAGAAAATATCGCAATCATATGTAGGTTTTGTGAAAATGCTTCCATGCATATGATATGTAATTAACGAGTGTATTGTTTTTTAATTGTCGTTCATTGTGTATTTGAACACATATATGTAATAAAAATAAATATACAATCCATTTAAGCATATATAGATATTCTAGAGCTTGTAGCTGCTACTCAGACTGAAAAATATCACATGTGTCTGAGAAGAAAGTCGATGAACTAGGGGTATGTCAAAGAACATGATAAATATTCCGTATCAGCTTCACAAATGATACACCATGGTCTTGATGTATAGATTCAGTGTACTGACGTTGATTATCAAGTTAATAACGTGTAATGACATTGGTGTTCTCTTATTTGTCGTTATAAATATTACTTTTACTGTTTAGTCTGTATTTGGTGATATTATGACAATAATGCAGAATAGGTATAAGACAATAACAATCAAAACCAAGGAGTAAACAAAGACTCACAAAACCAAGGAACATTTACATCATCAGTTATAAATAATAAATAAGAAACAACACGAACTCCACTAAAAACCGGGAGTGAAATCAGGTGCTCCTGAAGAGTAAGCATTACCTGCACCGTATACGGCACCCGTCGTGTTATTTCTTTGTTCAGTTCAGTAATGATGGAAGGTTATTATGACTGAGGAAGAATATCAGATATTATTTCTGACACACTTTTTTCATAATGGCAAATCAGCTCATGATGGCGATCGTAAAATTTCTTGAGTGATGACCTTAATTTGATTGATTCATAGCCCTGTTTTAGCAACTTTTGAGAAAGCAGTATTCCTCGTTCAACGTACTTTAAGTTAGCTCTAGAGTAACGTATTAATTGAGACACATATACGCCATGTGCTGGTGCCGCTGGGATGTTGCTACACAGACATGGAAAATTGACTTTAGGAAAATTAAAATCATCGCGTTTGTCATAAATTTTGGTATTCAACCTACCATCAGTAGTCATTTCGAGAAAAAGGTCTAAATATGTTTATCTTCAGCTGTGTCGGTAGTATCTTTAATTTCAAGTTCACTTGGATATATTAAATGTAAGTGGTCACTGAATCTATTATTATTAAGAGACAGTACATCATCAATATACCGAAGGTGAAATTAAAAGACCGGGCTAATTTCTTTTCTCCTTTCTGTACAAGCCCTTGGATAAAGTCTGCTTCATAGGAATACAAAACCAAAACTGCAAGTAGAGGAGCGCAATTGGTACCATTGGGATTCCAATAGTACCAAGCCTCCACATTCAACAAATATGTTGTCAATTAAAAAGTCCAGCATGGCAGTGATATCCTCTTCGGTGTATTTTTTCAGTATTTGTAGTTCATTGTTGAATTGCTATTGGTATATATACACAGATTCATAGTGCAAGTTCGCTCATTTGTTATTTGGCTGTTGATGGATAAGCATCGGAAAGTGAATACCAGCAAATAAAGAAGGTAGAATTATGAAGTTTTTTAAACCTAGTTCGAGTTGAAAGCTTGTGGTTTTGAAGCAAGTGGTTTAGAAGTCTTTACGATTGTTACAAGCTACCGGGTTATTCTGAAACTGTAATGTCCCACGGGATTTGTCGCAGTCCCTCGAACAAGTATTTAGTAAAAGTCTGGATCGGAGATAAGTTGTCTCAGGAACTAGGTGCTTCAAAAACTAGAAGACCTAGTTATCTCAGGACATATGGTTTTGAAGCTTGTCCTCTTATAGTTTTTGAAAGGTTATACGAGTTGAGCAAATCAGTTGGGACCTCGGAGTAAGTGAAAGGATTAAAGATAAATTGAGGTTATAGTTTTTAGACTACTTTTTAAGTTAATTGTGAAAATATTGTTGTTTCTTTATTAAGTTTCAAAGTTTAAAGGTTGGTCTGGTAGTTATTTAGTAAAGTCTTCAAGTTGTAATTGGGTTTTGAGTTAATTAAAAGATTGATATTTAAGTATCTCAGATTCTGTAAAAACGGATACGAACAGATAGTGTATGATCCAAACACGTTACAATATTCAGTTGACGTGGATCGGTACTTAAACATCCCTTCATTGTGCAATTGTAATATGATACATTTTTGTATTCTTTTTTATTCATTTTAGCTCACATGGCCCGCAGGGCCAAGTGAGCCTTCTTAACACTTGGCCCAAACGAGCTTTTCTTATCACTTGGGTCCGTCGTCCGTCGTCGTCTGTTTACATTTGGAAAAACCCTCCCTTTAAACAAATTTGGCCACAATCATCATTGGGAAATCTTGTTTATAATTTGTGTCCGATGACCCGGCCAACCGAACAAGACGGCTGCCATGGCTAAAAATAGAACATATAGGGTAAAATGTAGATTTCGGTTATATCTCTGAAACCAAAGCATTTAGGGCAACTCTGATACGGTTTAAAACTGTTTATCAGGTCACGAGATATCTGTCTTGAATTTTTCAGACGAATCGGACTACCCATTGTTGGGTTGCTGCCCCCGAATTGGTGATTTTAAGGAAATTTTGCAGTTTTTGGTTATTATCCTTAAATGTTTATAGAAGGAGATAAACTGTAAACAGCAAAAATGTTCAGCAAAGTAAGATCTATAAATAAGTCAAACATGACAAAAATTTCCAACTGACCTCATGAGGAGTTACATGTATTACCCTTTAAAGTCAAATTCAATAATTTTTCTTAATTTTTTGTAATCTTTTACAAAAGTCTTCTCCTGAAACAACTGAGACAAATTTAACCAAACTCGGCCATAAATAAGCTTTAGGGTATTTTGTTTTTAAAAATGTGTCCGATGACCCTGCCTGCCAACCAACATGGCAAACATGGCTAAAAATAGAAATTAGGGGGGAAATGCTGTTTTTGACTTACAAGTATCTCTGAAACAAGAGCAAAAGTTTAACGGTTGCATTATCCTGATTATTTCATGCATCAATTGTTAATAAAATATCTAGTTGTTAATGTGCTTTGTATTCCTTTTTGTGTTTCTTTGGTACATATGATGTGGCTCTGTACTTATACATCCCGTCAATATGTCATGGTAAATTATTATGCATTTTTTGTGTTTCTTTCTTACATGTTTGTTTGTTTTTTTAATGTGATTAAGATTATAACACAAACGACAAATTTGCAACCTCTGATTGGACGAAGAGTATACTAGTTATTTAAATCAACGGCATAAGACCTTGTCTAGTTCTGCTGTAAACACCGTTTTTCTTATGAAACGTCTTTTTAGTTAATCTAGTACAAAGGATTACTTCGAAACAGTTTGAATATCCTAGATAGGGTTTTAAAAAATGGACAATAGAAGCTATCATAAACAATAAATTGGAAAGATCATATAATAGGGAACATGTGTACTAGGACTTCAACTTCATTAAAAACTACCTTGACCAAAAACTTTAACCTGAAGCGGGACAGACGAACGGACGTACATACCATAAATGAGGCATACAAATCTGATGTTCATGTCTGAAAATAAATAATGATCTTTGATTTTAAAACAAGTAAACTACGGTTGAGGAAAAATAATGCGCCATTTAATGTTAAGTTGGCATTGGTTGTATTATGTAAACATCTTGAGCACATTATCTCAGCCATATTGACGATGAGCTAATTCAATACAAAAATATAAGGATAATTTCATCTGTTAAAAAACAAATTACCCACAGTTCGTACTTTAAAAAACTCAAGTTATACTCTACACGCATATTGTATATCAAAGCGATGTAGACTTATCTGTTTTCTGGCCTATTTCTATTTCTATATTCAAGAAATTTGCTATGGATATCACATTTTTTGGTTCACACGAGACTTCTTTGTCGCCACTGTTCTTTATGCAGAATTTCTTTGACATCTTTATACAATGAATATGCATAATATCTCGGAATCTCTTGGCAAATAAACAGTATATGACAAAGTTAAATGCTGACTGGATGATATACAACAACCGAATTATGACGGACGTTCGGGTAATTGTTGTGAAATCTTCTAAATATATCTCCCTCGTAATAAAAGATATAATTATCACAAACACGTTATGTGGTAATTGGAAAAATATCAAAACAACAATAAGCAAAGAAACATTCACTTCGTTTCGCTCTACCTTTTTCGTATGCTTTGCCATTCTAAGAGACTTTCGGTATGACCTTATTTTCCACAGCAACAAAAAATTCAAAATCAACATGAAAACACATATAAATAAACTTGAAATAACATAAAATCTCTCGTAGGTTGAGCGATAAGAAAGAATTAAACCATTCCCAGACTCGAATAATTCACTTGGATTCTCGTACAATAGATATATTTCTTTAATTAACTGTGGCCCGTGAACCAATATACTCATACACACGGCTAATATGATTACTATTCGAGTACGCCTTATTGTCAAGCAATTTCCAACTTTCATTGGAAATATCACTGCAATACATCTCTCAGATGTCAAACAGAATGCAAATAAAAGCCCGATGTAAATTATATTATAACCAATAAAACGCTCTATGCTTCGAATAATGAATTGTTTACGATCGTCATTTGTAATTGAAGGAAATGGATTCTTTATGGTGGACGATAGTATATTCTTAGAAGTTGTTATCATAGAATCATTATTTGTCAACTCATTTCTCGAATTTGTTTTGATGGAGTGCAAGACCAATGATTGATTCATCTGTGACTCATAATATTGCAAAAACTGTTGTAAAGACGTAAAATTAAGTCCTTCCAAAGATGACAAAACGTCATCTTGAGTTTTCCTCCTAATTTGTAAGTTCTGTACAAAATTATTGGCTTTATTGTAACTTTTTATAGCTGGATAGACATCCGAATAAATTGCATACAACATATTTAAAATATCATGTATTGCCAAAGCCTGAAGTAGACAAACAGGGGAACTACGCAATGATTTCCCACATAGTACAATTAAAATAACAATATTCCCGATCAATCCGAGTCCTATAAAGACGGGCATCACAACTCCAGACGTAATGTACATAAAGTGTATCTCAGATAGAATATCATCAATAGCTAAATCCATTTTTATGTCTTTCTGATGAATAGGTTATTTCCCTGATAGACTATCATAAAAATAGACGATCAGACGTTTCCTAAGCATGATGAAACACCTTTGTGGATTTATTTGACTAATTTTTCATTCCCAGTGTCTTTCTTAATAGGTTCTGTCAGATAGCTTGTAGATGAGAGATGTGTAAATCAACTACCTACAAAAGAAAGTCAAATCAAAAACAGTTTTTCTATCATCAGAAAAAGTGTACAAATAACAAACGCATAAAAACTATAATTATGTCTTAAAGCAAGTTGAAAACAGTTGTGGTTGTGTTCGTGTTTATGTATTGTACAAGTATTGCTTTCTTATCGCTGAGCACTGTGTGCTTATGTGAGGAATATAATCTTACTTTAATTGAAACTGACATGCACATTGATTATTAGTTGTAAAATTTAATTCACAGTTTGAACTAATGTTCAATTTTTCTGTTGATAAATTAAGAAATAATTGAGAAAACTAAGATTCCAGTTCCCTCTGTCAAAGTTGACTTTAGATGATTTTTTTCATATTAGTTTCGTGTCCCTTTGGTGATAAAGCTCTTCGTGTATCTTATATACATCTTGCTTTCAGACGTTTGGGATTGAGGGTTTGCTGATGAAGGTAAATCAAATAACTTCTTTATACGTCTTTGGATTTACCAGGCTGAGAAGCAAACCCATAACCTACCGAACGTCAGAGGAGAATGGGACCACGAGATAACCAATGTGCTTGCTGAATTTGGTAACTCATAACTATCTTCTCCAGATCTCATAATTTTGGAATACTAGTAAATAAATGTATCTTTGATAAATAAAAAGGTTTCTTTAAGGTCACATAATTATACACATATGTAGTTTCTTTTCAAATTAGTTATAAAAAACCTGTATATGACACCGGGACATCGTAAATAGCGAAAAAAAAGAAGGCTCGAAAATTCTCCGGTTTACAGTTAGTCGTTATGTTTTAACGTATTTCCAGGACGAAAACGATTGAATTGTATGAGCTTTTTAAAAATAATACCTGCGATGCTTTTTATTTGTTCCAGGAAGGAATAATCTAGGTTGGAGTCTATTAAACCTCAACGTTATACGTTTTTGTCCTCAAATATACGAGGATATGGACTGGTGGTTCTTTATTTCTGCATTCTTTAATTTTGTTTGCGATTTTCTCTATTAGTTTAATTTTTCTTACTTACTTCTCTTTTCTTTTTAATTAGACTCTCATTGTTCTCTATTTTTATTTGTTTTGCTCTGTTTTTCTCTTAATATGCTTTCAATTATTAGATATAAGAAGATGTGGTATGCGCGCCAATGAGTCAACTCTCCGTCAAAGCCCATTAGTCTTCCCCTTTTGCTCATAATCTCTATTTTGTAAACCAAACCAAGACCCACATATAGGTGGTTCAGTTTCTTTTTCCTTAAAACTTAAAATCATACGATTCAATAAGTACACACTGTGTGCTGTATGCTAAAAATCTGTCAAACCCAAGGTACCACCCACCGGACCAATAGTAAGCGCTTCGGCATAGACAATTTGTGCGCTGCATTTTTGCGTCGAATCACGGTGCTAAGCTATTAAATCCATATGATGTTCACGCGTCATCTTGAAATGTTTACGAAACAAATATTGGTTCTGATAGTTTGCCTTATAATGTTGTAAAGATTATATTGACAAGAATTAGTTATAGAATTGGGAACGTGTCCCGGACAGAAGAAAACAAGATGAAACAACACGTTGTAAATTTCATTCGTTTGAAAAGCTTTTCTAGATTTATATTCATCAGGATTCCTCCAAGCCGAATATTTGATAGCCATGAATACATAAGAACAGAAATAGTTAAACATCTATATAAATGAAAAGGACCTAAATAAATAGGCAAATCAGAAAGTTTCTCTTAAACTGCTAAAAGGTTCATTATTATTTGAAATCCTATTGTATCGCCTTGTTCTAGAACGTATACATGCATGAACGGAGTCTGGGCCACTTACGATAGATCCCGTCGTTCAGTTTAATATCCTACATGAATCTGCCACAAAAAACGAAGCACAAGGATGCGAACACCTGTAGTCGAACCAAGGAGCGGGTTCAGGAGATAGAATTCCCCTTTTTATTTGACAATTAATGCTTTTGTATTTGGATATAATTTATCATGGTTGAAATCCCTACTTTTATAAATAATTGAAGCAGTGCATGAAAAACTGTACATTGTCAACATGGGTAAATTAAACCCACGTAGTAACCTATATGAGATCATTATGACAGACAGTCACCAACGACAACCACTGGTTTACATGCTCCTAACATGAGACAGGCACATACATAATGTAGCAGGGTTAAACATTTGTGTTAGCGCTCAACCACCACCAAAACTGGAGCAGTGTTGTAATATTACTGTAATAACAATAAAAACAAATGTATTTTTTTTAAGAAGGTGCTATTTAAGTCTCAGATCAGTACTTAGCACAAAAATTATAACAAAATGACACAAGACATACATTTCCAACCTAGGAGTACTTTCACCTTCAAAAATCTAGTCCAAAACACAATTTCAACTAATAAATTGACCATGTTTTTATTTTCCCAGACATAAAAATCAACCAGATTACTTCCAATGGATTTAGTATGGAGACGTAAAACATGCGCATGAAGTCTGGGAAATGAATGACATTCAAGTATTGTTACATGTTTCTATGACGAAGTGTTCCTGATGAAGATTAATCAAGAAAAGTGTCTTGAATGCAGTTTATAAACATTATTTTCATTTTAAATTGACAACAGTTACTATTTAATATATCAGTTTATTCAAAGGACAAATAAGTTTACATAGGTCAAATCTTTATTCACACAATTTTTTTTTAATTTAAAATGAAAGTTCGTTCACTTAGTTAATGAACAAAAAATGATTGTGATCTAATGCTTTAAATTGATAATTCGTTTTAAACTATTCGCACTGTTTCAGCTTCGGGTAGTATATTTGATGGTTTTTTTTCAGGTCTGGTTTTACGGCTGCCATTGAAGTGTTAACGGTTTAATAAATATGTAGATAGTCCATGAAATCAATTAATGAGTTTTATCAAAATATGTATATAGTTGATGACACCCAAAAAATTAAGACTGTAGACTCAACTTGAATATGATATAAGTGTGAAAAGCAGTTGCATGATTCATATTGCTTGATGTAATAAATCAATACTTTTTAAAAGTCTATTTTTATTAGGTCTTTCCACTTTTCCGTGGAAAGACCTATTGGTTTTCTTCTGATTATTATTTTTTTTCTTCCGCCAACTTTTTGTTCCTTTGCTGTTTTTTTGTTTCGCAAGATGTCGCTTAGACATATGGTATATGATATCGAACAGTTATTACGCTTTTGTATCTGACACCGCGTAACCAAAATCTTTTCAGTGTAAGAGTTATCTCCCCGAACACTGTTTTTCTTGTTATCGCTTAATATTCGCAACCGTATAAGAAACCGACAAATTTATTTTACCAATTTGCTCGTTATATCCTCAGGATGATTTGATTTATTGTGACCGAAGCTATCCGGAGACTCCATATGAGAGTTATTTCCCCTTTTATATTTGATATAAGTGATATGCATTTTTAACTGGAAAACCATAAGTGTTAGAGGCCTAGGGTCTTTTGATTTGAGGTCCTTGGTCCAAAAAAATGAAAATGAGGTCAAGGTCAAAGGTCAAGGTCATGATTAAATTTTTGATTTTGGCTTGTTATCTCTTATTTTCAGAAATCTTATAGATATCGACAAAATATTTTCACATAATTGTTAGTCGCGACATGTAGTTACACATCAATTTTAGTCGAAAGAGTACGTAAACATTTGCTGCGAGTTTTTCCGCCTTTTATATCTAATATCAGTCGTATGGTAATATAACTCATTAACAATATAAAGTAAAGACCTCGAGTCTTTTGATTTGAGGTCCTTGGTTCATGACCTTGAAATTGAGCTCAAGGTCATATGTTAATTTAACGTTCTAGATTTTGACCTTTGCTTTTACCTCATATGTATTCATGTTAAAGCTATTAGACTTTTTGCATTAGGTTGCATGCAGTATGAAATTGAAAAAGCTAACCGGAAGTGACCTTTTGTTAACTGGAAGTAGGTAATTTTTGTAATAAATTATTGTAAAAGTATGTAAAACCATATATTTTTGGAATCAGCGTCAAGTAAACCAGGGGCGTAGCTAGGCAATTTTGATGTGTACGCAATGCCGGAGAAGGTAGTCATAAGGCCGGGGGTTTGGGGGCCGCTTAAGGCCCCCATAAGTTCTGGGGTAAATGGTGCAAAATCCTGCATTCTCGCAATTTCCGAGGACTTAAAATGACCTCACAGAAATCTTACCACAGAAATCTTACTTCCAGGAGAAACAAGTCAACTTTGGAAATAAATAATCAGAGAAAAACAAAGAAACCCGTACTATTGGCTTGACAATTTGTTTTTTTTTTCTCTTATGTGTAGTGGGTTAAAATGGCTTGATTAGGTATATTTTATTTATTACCTAATCATGCTGAACCCACTTTACATTAGAAAATAAACTAATTTCTAAGCCAACACTGTGCAACTTAAATGGTATGTTTTTTTTTATTGAGAAAATACATAAATAAAATTCGAACCAGACACATATCTTTATGTTTTATTTTATGAGTGAACACACAGTGTTTTTTTTTCTCTCAAAGTTAATTCTGAAAAATCAATGCCCATTTCCTTTCTTTTTTTCTACTAAAGATTCCAAAAGCCGTGTCTGTTTTAATTTTTTTTCTTAGTATATGTTCAAAAGACCGAGTCCAGATAAACGATTCGTTTTCATTGTATTTCTCAACTAGGTCTTCACTCTTCTCATGGTACTAAAGAACCGTTCTGCCCGCGTTGCCGTCGAGACCGGCATTTTGCTTACCATCTTCGAATTTCGATCTTGAAGTTCGTCTTTTGTAACATGGGAATCATCTGCATTTCATTAAAGATTATGTCCCCAACAGCTAAAGTAAGTTGGTCAATGTTTTTTTGGATTAACTTTTGTGCTACATAGCGTGGCTCTGCTGTCAGAAGTGTTGTATTCAACTCTGCTATCAAATAATCGACGAAAGGTAGATACATGTTCAGTTTCAAAAGAATGAATTGATGTCCATGGTCTCTTAAGAATGTCATATTTTATTTCATCAGTTATTTTGAAATCTTCAAAAAGATGTCAGGGTAAGGAGGCATAGAAGACGTGACAATTGTGTTTTGACACCCGGAGGACTCAGCCATTTTAAATTGTTTGTATCAGCAACAGAATCACGATGCTGATTTCGTAAATGAACAGGGAAGACTAGTATTCGGAACGGAATATAGCTACAAAGTGATCATTAACATATTTGTATAATTTTTTTTTTTTTTTTATTAACTTCATTACTTTAGTTAAATTCTTACTAGATTTACCATATTTTTACTTTGAGATTTTCGATGTGTACGCAACTGCGTTTTTGCGTACGGGTTGCTACGCGCCTGTAAACTATAAGACAGTACCGGAAGAAACATATTTTGAACCGGAAGTAAAAAATTATCTCCCTTATTTATATCTTATTGTATAGAAACCTTATATTTTTGGAATCAGCGTACAATAAGTTGTCATTTGACGCTGAAATTGACATTTAAAACCAAATTTTAATATTTTCATATAAAAAAAATCATTACTGGTGGAAAGACCATCAATGGTTCTCTGAACAATTGGTTTTTAATTCTAAATGGAATGGATCTTATCTCACGAAAAATTGTTTGATCAATCGTAACTGTTACAGTATATAGTACTTCTTCGAAAGATATGAAACTTACTATGAAACTTTATCAAATAAAACTATTTATAATTTTATATGAAAGATCGAATTTAAGCCCTTGAATTTAAAAATCTGCAAGAATATGTATTCTCAGATCCGGACATCCTGGCATTTACATTTGTCAGGAGGTGATGCCATCCGGAATCCTCTAGATTTTTCATCTATTTGAAGGGGATTACTGATTATTTATATTGCCGATAATTTTTTAACGAGAGGTTATAGTATGTTAAAAATCAAAATAGAGATATTATATAGTGTCTTTAACAGTATTAAAAGAGTAAAATTACTATATTCAACTGGTTACGATATATATCAATTAAATTAATTTGCAATAAGTCTATGGAAAATCTAGAGGAATCTTATCCGCATCACCTCTCAACATTGTTTACATAACAAAAATGCTAATCATTGATTGGTCAGTTACATGTTGTGATGTCACTGCAGATCACAAAATTTGGAAAAAAAGGTGCTTATTTATTTTACAACAGGTAACATTTTTTTAACCTTGAAAAACAAAGGAAATGTGAAAAAAGTTCAATAATTCCTTGAAGAAATCCAGTATTTAAATTGTAAGTTAAAATTCAGGTCATACATGTATCCAGAAGTGTTATCAATTTACATATGTTCGAGACCTGCGTTTTGTACTCAGTACAAACTTGGAAAAGAGAGCAACCATTCATTTGTTTTAGTTTTTTTCAACGCTATCAATCCAATTATTGTGTTCAAAATTTAACACTGTAAGGGGTCTGGGAGAAATTTTCATTCAGAATATCTTTTTTTCTTCTTCTTAAACATATTTTTTTTCTCTCATTAATTTCGGATTCAGAATAATATTTTTAGGAAAAAGCATACCCCTCCTTTTTTATGCTAAATGGTTGTTTTTTTTAGGTGCGCCAAGGAAAATTGTAAGATCATATTTTTTGTTGATGGAATTCATCGTATAGGTCTTCAGTTTGTTTAACGTCAACTATAAAAAATGTATAACATATAGTCACTAAAAGTGTATTACCGTATAATAGAGGCAACATACTACTGACTCAATATTATAAGCCTGATAAATCTTATGAGTTGTCAGACATCATGAAAATCGTGGTATCTATTGCAGCACAATAAATAAGTTATATACATTTGTTTCAAGAGCAAAGTTTACTTAAGTTGCTCGAGGTTATCCTTTATGGTCTTGTTAAAAAGGAAATAAAAAGTCTGAAACACTAGACATATAAGCATTTTTATTAATGGATATTTCGTTAGCCAAATAATAAAATTGAGAATGGAAATGGGGAATGTGTCAAAGAGACAACAACCCGACCATAGAAAAAACAACAGCAGAAGGTCACTAACAGGTCTTCAATGTAGCGAGACATTCCCGCACCCGGAGGCGTCCTTCAGCTGGCCCCTAAACAAATATATACTAGTTCAGTGATAATGAACGCCATACTAATTTCCGAATTGTACACAAGAAACTAAAATTAAAAAAATACAAGACTAACAAAGGCCAGAGGCTCCTGACTTGGGACAGGCGCAAAAATGCGGCGGGGTTAAACATGTTTATGAGATCTCAACCCTCCCCCTATACCTCTAGCCAATGTAGAAAAGTAAATGCATAACAATACGCACATTTAAAATTCAATTCAAGAGAAGTCCGAGTCTGATGTCAGAAGATGTAACCAAAGAAAATAAACAAAATGACAATAATACATAAATAACAACAGACTACTAGCAGTTAACTGACATGCCAGCTCCAGACTTCAATTAAACTGATTGAAAGATTATGATTTCATCATATGAATATCAGGCACAATCCTTCCCGTTAGGGGTTTAGTATCATACTATCATAACATATATGAGAAGAACATAACCCGTGTCATGCCAACAACTGGTTTTTTAATAAATGTGTTTAGTTCCGATGCAAAGACCCTATAAGTGAATCAATATTAACGCCAAAATAAGCAATCTTTAGTGACCTGACAACAGTATCGTAACTATATCCCTTCTTGATTAGTCTATTTAAAGGTTTTGTTAGTTTCTGAGGTGAATACTGACATTTTTGTGCTTTATAAAGAATATTTCCATAAAAAAATGGATGTGAAATACCTGAACGTATAAGAAGTCTGCATGTTGAGCTATATTTACGAATGATGTCCTTATACCGATGATAAAATTTAGTAAATGTTTTGACTAGTTTGTGATATCGAACACCCTGGTGTAATAATTTTTCAGTAATACATAAATTTCTCTCGTTAAAATCTTAAACATTGTTACATACACGAGCGAATCGTACAAGTTGAGATATATAAACACCGTAAGATGGTGACAATGGAACGTCACCATCTAAAAATGGATAATTAACTATAGGAAATGAAAAATCATCTCTTATCATAAATTTTAGTATTAAGCTTTCCGTTAGTGATATAGATATCAAGATCGAGGAAAGGGCAGTGGTCATTGTTAGTATTAGCTTTATTTAAAGTAAGTTCAACAGGATAAATTTCTTTAGTATACATACTGAAGTCGTCATTATTGAGAGCCAAAATGTCATCCAAATATCTAAAAGTATTATTAAATTTGTTTATGAGATGTTGTTTCGATGGGTCTTTGCTGATTTTTGTCATAAATTGCAACTCATAGCAATACAAAAACAGGTCCGCAATAAGTGGTGCTAGATTACTAATTATTTCGAAAAGGGTCTTAAATATTCCCTCAATCGCCCTGATAATTAAGTAACGGACAACTGAACACTTCTATATAAAAAAAAACCCAGATAGTTAAACTAATTATGATAGTTTAATATTTATTTATTGAATAAATTACTTCATATTTATTTAATTTTAGATATTTTTTTGAATACTTATCACTTACATGTACCAGCTGTAGATCTGAATTGAATTCCACAAAATATTTTCCACATTTATTTAGAAAAAGACTTATTCCTTCAGGAATCATAGATCCGCAGCCATATATTTCCAGTTCAAAGCCAATCACATGCCATAATGATTTATAGTATTAAACATTTCTCTGATGTTATGATGCGCTCTAACAGATAATGAAATACTTCATTCCAATTTCATAACCACTTTACAGAGGAATCGAACAAACAATAGATTGCGAGCGAAGAAATAATTAGTCTAATGCATTAAACGTGACGTACAATATTACAAGGTTAAAACAACGAAGATATAATGACATAAATGTGAGATCAAAAATGCGTGGTTAAGATTTGTCATTCGAGAATTGTGTAACAGTATGAGATATGTTTCCTTTTGGTTTCTATTTTCACCTCTGCCGTTTTTCATTGCAAGGGTACATAATGTATTGCTGATTTGCGTGAACGTCTTTCACTGCAAGGGTACATAATGTATAGCTGATTTGCGTGAACGTCTTTCACTGCAAGGGTACATATAATGTATTGCTGATTTGCGTAAACGTCTTTCATTGCAAGGGTACATAATGTATGGCTAATTTGTGTGAACGTCTTTCACTGCAAGGGTACATAATGTATTGCTGATTTGCGTGAACGTCTTTCACTGCAAGGGTACATAATGTATTGCTGATTTGCGTGAACGTCTTTCATTGCAAGGGTACATAATGTATGGCTAATTTGTGTGAACGTCTTTCATTGCAAGGTAACATAATGTATGGCTGATTTGTGTGAACGTCTTTCACTGCAAGAGTACATTAATGCATTGCTGATTTGTGTGAACGTCTTTCATTGCAAGGGTACATAATGTATGGCTAATTTGTGTGAACGTCTTTCATTGCAAGGGTATATAATGTATGGCTGATTTGTGTGAACTTCTTTCACTGCAAGGGTACATAATGTATTGCTGATTTGCGTGAACGTCTTTCACTGCAAGGGTACATAATGTATTGCTGATTTGCGTGAACGTCTTTCATTGCAAGGGTACATAATGTATGGCTAATTTGTATGAACGTCTTTCATTGCAAGGGTACATAATGTATGACTGATTTGTGTGAACGTCTTTCATAGCAAGGTTACATCATGTATGGCTATTTTGTGTGAACGTCTTTTATTGCAAGGGTACATAATGTATTGCTGATTTGTGTGAACTTCTTTCACTGCAAGGGTACATAATGTATTGCTGATTTGTGTGAACGTCTTTCACTGCAAGGGTACATAATGTATGGCTAATTTGTGTGAACGTCTTTCATTGCAAGGGTATATAATGTATGGCTGATTTGTGTGAACTTCTTTCACTGCAAGGGTACATAATGTATTGCTGATTTGCGTGAACGTCTTTCACTGCAAGGGTACATAATGTATTGCTGATTTGCGTGAACGTCTTTCATTGCAAGGGTACATAATGTATGGCTAATTTGTATGAACGTCTTTCATTGCAAGGGTACATAATGTATGGCTGATTTGTGTGAACGTCTTTCATAGCAAGGTTACATCATGTATGGCTAATTTGTGTGAACGTCTTTCATTGCAAGGGTACATAATGTATTGCTGATTTGTGTGAACTTCTTTCACTGCAAGGGTACATAATGTATTGCTGATTTGTGTGAACGTCTTTCACTGCAAGGGTACATAATATATTGCTGATTTGTGTGAACGTCTTTCACTGCAAGGGTACATAATGTATTGCTGATTTGTGTGTACTAATCATGTAGCGTATGTAGTACGTGGTATTTTCTGTTAGTAGTCAAAGTCATTTGACTATAACACTTTAAAGAAAAGACCAGTTTTGGCCGTTGGTCATCTCAACGAGAATGATTGTCTCGTTTGAGCCGATACGGCGAAAGTGATAAAAGTAATCGAGTTGGGATGACCAATCATAATTTGTTTGTCGCTTTTTTACCTTTGACGACGTTGTTAATTTCATTGACAACGGCACGTTCGCCCTTACTTTCTAGCGATAACTTTCATATCAATCTACTGTGCTGAGAAAGGAAATTATGATGTTCAATAGGGTTAATATGATATTATCTCCATTATGTACCAGGAATCCTAGTGGATGGTCCTATAATGATCATATTAATAAGTCTGGTGAAATTTAAAGCTTTGGTAAAAACCAAAAAAAAAAAACAAAAACAATTTGAACCAATGGAAGTGTTATAAGTCAAAAGAAAAAAAGGAGGAAAATTAGAATCCATGTGGACATTTTTTTGAAATTTGAATGAAAGGTCAATGTTATTTTTGTTAACCATTTATCTAACAAGCCGTTTTGTTTCATTTCAATTTTCGTGAAGTTCAGTCCTATTTTTTGTCATAAGTTTTTTTGCCAGTTCGGAACTAGGAATATTAATGTTCCTGCAAAAACGTTCACTACTGGAACAAGTAATAGTGTCTCATTCAAATGAAGCTTTAAACATTTTCGGTTGTTTCAGACAAAGATAAAACTGTATCAAGTGATAGGATGTGACAGACCCCGTACTATTGAAGAAGCCAATTATTTGCGTATTATATAGACACTAAGTTGTAAATTCCTTATGCATAGATGATCTCAGACTGAAACAATTCAATATTCAAAATAACAATAAGTAAATGCGATATATATTTTTAAATAAATGTAAATTATTTTCATGGTTAAAACAGAAACGGTTTAGTTTCAAATACCAAATGTATAGGGTAAAAACCTGTGAATTCCGAAATGACAAATTCCAATGTCCTAATCCTTCACGATAACACTCCCATTGCTAATACTACAGTGGTCAAGTGTATCGTCGAAATGTTACTCGTCTCAATTTAGATTCACTGGTCTCGGTAGTATTAATATTGGGTTATATATTATTCTACTTTTCCATTAATTAGATAATGTCCTGTATTCGATTCCAACTATAACAACAGAATTAACAACAACAACCTACACATATATTTGAACATAAACAAATATACCGTCAGAATGAATATGTTTTTATTGTTGTCAAACAATTTTATAATTAAGATTATTTTAATGAACGTCTTTCACTGCAAGGGTACATAATGTTTTGCTGATTTGTGTGAACGTCTTTCATTGCAAGGGTACATAATGTATTGCTGATTTGCGTGAACGTCTTTCATTGCAAGGGTACATAATGTTTTGCTGATTTTTGTGAACGTCTTTCACTGCAAGGGTACATATTGTATTGCTGATTTGTGTGAACTTCTTTCACTGCAAGGGTACATAATGTATTGCTGATTTGTGTGAACGTCTTTCACTGCAAGGGTACATAATATATTGCTGATTTGCGTGAACGTCTTTCACTGTAAGGGTACATAATGTATTGCTGATTTGTGTGAACGTCTTTCCGGATGAAATGCATAAAACAGTTCATAATAAAGTGAAGTTACAAGCTACTACATACATTAAAATAGGAAGTACACATGCAGCAGCAGTACGAAGAAAGTATGTTTCAAAAAAGGAAACATTTGCCGTGTAAACTGCCGGTTCCAAATCCGAATAAAGGTGGAGGGAAGTCATTTTTCTTCTAATTGGCAAAATCGTATGTTTCATTTTTGGCGCAAATGATACCATGTAATTTTAAAACAGGTGGCGCAAGCGTAGCACTGGAGAGAAAAAAGTTGTAGCGCAAAAGGACGCATTTTTGGCGCAAACGGATCTCTCCCGTCATATCAAGGTCCAAAATGTGTAGAATGACTTGCTTTAAGTTTGCATTCCCTACATAATGTCGGGTAAATGAAATAAATTGGAAAAGAAAACTGTGATCCTTACATTTGTCATGCAACATTGAAATACAATGCCATTCGTCCTACTCCGGTGTGAATTTCCAAATCAGACATTTTAAAACGTTTTATATACCGGTATATGGCATTGAATGTAAAATAAGAATACTTGACAATAAGACGAGTATGTATACACAAACCTCCATTAAATAAATCAATAACGACACAGTGGTTTTATTGCTGTCATCTATGAATATATGATTTTCGTGTGTAAAACATTGCCTCCAGATTTACAAAGACTTTAAATAGACCACTGCTATTATTATTGAACCTGCTAACCTCATAGTAAAAATGAAAATGACAAATAATGCTCATACTATGATGATGTACATTGTATATGTGTATAATATGAATTACGGTGTTGATTTTAACTGCTCGTGATGCTCAATTTGAGGGTTTCTGTGTTGTGTGGAAGGGTTGTTTTTGAGTAGAAGATTCCGTTGGTTGCTATCATTTCACTAGTGTCCTTTCTTTTTTTCTTTTTTGCGCATGAATCAATGAATAGATTCGTCATATTTCCGCTTTTTTTCTCTTTAAGAAAGTCTGCAGGGAAACAAACAAAAGAAGATCTATTTTGGGAATGGACAAATGATGCAAGATGCCCCAGAATAACATTTTTATTATATAAAAAAAAGAACATGGTGTTTTTAAGTTAATATCGTTGACATTTCCCAAATTCTTTTATTGAGATACATGTACATCGGAAATTGCTTATCATATCTATCGACTTCATCCATCTACATATACATGTAGTACATTTTACAGTTCATACAATCCACATCTGTCAATAAATCACAATTGACAAGTTACACACTTTTAATTTTGTATGTAAAGTTGTTTGGAACATACACGAGCATTTCTTCCGTCAATGGTTAAGAGTGAGATGTCGTGACAATGATGCTCTCCACTTGTAAGTCTTGTCACATTCAGGACATGCAAATATTTTCTCCAGATGACAAGTCTGTATATGGTCATACAACATACTATCGTTTCCAAATTCTCTTTCACATTTTGGACATTTGCCAAAATCCCCAATACAAATCTGAACATGTCGATTAAACATGTATCGAGAGGAGAACTGTTTGCTACATTTACCGCAACAAAATGGCTTCTTCTTCCGGTGCTTATTGATATGATATTCAAAACATGTAAATCGGTCATGAGAGTAAGAACAATTGGTGAACGGGCACTTAAACAATCTGTCTTTACGATCTCTATGTGAGTCTACGTGTCGTTTCAATTCAAATTTATTCGGGTAAGCTCCTCCACAAACGTCGCAATAAAATCGTGAATGGAAATTAAGAACATGTTGGTTATACTCTTTGTCGGTATTAAACATCTGCATACATTTCAGACAACAGTTTTGCGTACCATGTTTTCCCATGACATGTTTTATTAGGTAGGCTCTCCGAACGTAGCACATGTTGCATTGAATACATTTGAATTTCTTACTCTGAGCTCGAGCTGGAGTAGGTGTTATTTTAGCCGAAGGTACTGGTGCCGGTGTAGAATTTACTGTTGTTTTTGCAGTAGGTTTTGAGCTATGTGACTGTTCGTTAATAATTGGTGTTTTACTTTGAGGTGGAACTTTCTGTGACGTAGATCTAAAGGTGTCATCTGCCAGAGTATTCTTTGATGTATGGGGAATTTCTTGTACCTTGATTGTGTTACTTTTAAGAACATCGCTAGAAACTTGTAGAGCTTGAGGATCGTATGTCGGTATTGTTGTTTTTGGTAGTAACAATTGTGGAGTTATTGTTGAAGGACGGGATTCATCTTCACCTTCTTTGATTGGTGTCAGTGACATTTTAATAGGAGCCTTTTCATCATGTATATTCGTATTCAAGAAAATCCATTGGGACTGACACTGACTGACAGGTTAATCTGAATATAGAAAGACAAAAGAAATAGAGAAAAAAAGAAAAAAAAAGAGACAAAGGAACGAACGCAAACGAACGAACAAACAAACGATAATGTTGAATGGTGTCTGTCATCATTTTCAATTCTTACACATTTTAACGTTTTCAGTTTTTTTTATAGCTGGTATTTATAAACGGTATCATAGAAAAACAAGGAGACAAAATCAGTTCATGCGCGACATAAACACTCAAAAAAAAGCAAAACAACAGTGCCTTTATTGTTGTTCCACAACTTTTAGTACCAATGAGGACTTCAATACTGACAACATAAAATTGAAAATGAAAATGGGGAATGTGTCAAAAGGACAACAACTAGACCAACAGAAAACAGCTGAAAGCCACAAAAAAAAAAAAACACCTCTCAAGTCCCAGTCCCACTAGACCAAGATCGCACCACGCTCACCGCGATCTAAATTAAATTCAGATCGTGGCGGTGGGATCGCAGTATGAGTGGCTTGAAAATGTAAATTTTCGTTGCTTTCACGGTGCTACTACGTCCTCATTACGCTTCTACCACGCTCTCATCGCGCTTATTCTGTGACTTCACTATGCTTATCAAGATCTTTCTACGCTCTTCACGTTCTCACTACGACCATACCACGAGTTATCCGATCGCAAGACGATCTTACCACGCTTCTACTGCAATTATAGCACGTTCTTACTACGATTATACTACGTTCAAACCGCGATCTAACTACGTTCGCAGCCATTACATCAACATCGTGTTCCATATCAATACAGTTCCATTCCTTCTAAGAAGAGCGTGATGAAGATGCCAAGGGCGTGCTAGAATCGTGCTATGGTCGTAAACAGCGTAGTATAGTCGTAGTGGTCGCAGTGAGATCGTGATAGTCGCTGTGAGAATGAGATCGTTACGTAGCGCAGTATCTCCGAATAGAATCACGCTTTCGTTACGCTCTCGCTAAGTTGTTACAGCGACCTTTGCGATATTACTACGATCTTAGTGCGCTCTCATTACGCTTCTACTATACGGCCTGATTTCGCCACGACCGCACCACGATGTTCAAAGTTGGCCACGCTCATCACGATCTTGATATATATACCAAATATGTATATTCTTTCTTCCAATCATGCCTTTCCTGCGTATCGTCCGTAGCACCTGGACTGATAACACCCGCTTTTTTTAGATTCGTGTTGCACTTTCTTTTCTTTTCTACTGTTTGTTGTGTTTGGTGTATTTTTGTTTTTCTGTTCGTCATTTTTGTTTGTTTTGTTTCCATGACATTGTCAGTTTGGTTTACGACTTATGGGTTTGCGTATACATACCTTTTGTTTCTGTCTTTTCTACTTTGTAGAAATCCAGGGATGATTGGAATAAAGACCTACATGCCGATCGCCTCCACCTTGTAAGACTACATATTATATATGTTGTATTAATTATCTCCTTAATATGTATGAAATATTTGCCACGGGACATTAAGCAACCAAAAATAAACCAAACAATTTTCTTTCATTCTAATGTACTTCCAATAATTACCAATTTTGAGGGTTAATTTTGATTAAGATTAAAGATTATGTTCATTTTCTATAGGGAATTCGTTTCCTTGTTTATTCAAATCAATGTCTATGAGGTAGACTTAGAGCATGACACGGGTTATGTTCTTCTCATATATTTTATGATGGTATAATACTAAACCCCTAATGGGAAGGATTGTGCTTGATATTCATATGATAAATACATAATCTTTCAATCAGTTTAATTGAGGTCTGGAGCTGACATGTCTAGTAGTCGTTTGTTAATTTATGTATTATTGTCATTTTGTTTAGTTTCTTTTGTTACCTTTTCTGACATTGGATTTGGACTTCTCTTAAACTGAGTTTTACTATGCGTATTGTTGTGCGGTTTTTTTCTACATTGGCTAGAGGTATAGGGGTTGGATTGAGATATATATATAAAAAAAGACATGTTTAACCCCGCCGCATGTTTGCGCCTGTCCCAAGTCAGGAGCCTCTGGCCTTTGTTAGTCTTGTATACTTTTCAATTTTAGATTCTTGTGTATAATTCGGAGTTTGGTATGACGTCCATTATCACTAGTAACATATTTGTTTAGGGGCCAGCTAAAGGACTCTTCCGGGTGCGGGAGTTTCTCGCTACATTGAAGACCCATTGGTGGCCTTCGGCTGTTGTCTCAGTGCTCTATGGTCGGGTTGTTGTCTCTTTGACATATTCCCCATTTCCATTCTCAATTTTATTTCGGTAATGTGATGTGAATTGGGACTGGAGTATAGAGAATGTGACTGATTTAGCACCGACAAACCATCCCTAGTCTGTGTAGTCACTCAATCCAATATAAGAACAAGCTTTAAAAATCCGTTAGAAAGGGATAAGATAATTAGAAAAGTACTCCAATCAATTTTACCGTTTGTCCTTCGAAGCTTCTTTACCTATTTGACCAATGTTTGACTGCACAAAAGGGTCGGTGGAGCTATGATATTGAAGAAAAGAGGACGGAGCAAAACTATGTTTTTGCTCCTCACTCTATAGCAAATAAAAATTATAATGAAATGAACAGTTCTGTTGTTAGTAAACATCGTGCTACATACATGTAACACAGAGGCAAAGCCTGGAACAAGTAAACTTGTGAAATGACAGTAAAGCGAAAAATCTGTACACCCTGAAATCTGAGATTTAAACTGTCTAACTAAGTTGCAACAATATTTAATCTAAAGCAGTTAACTGTGAAATGCCATTTATATATAAGATTTTTCATTTTATTAAGAAAATCACTATGTACAAATGATATCCTTGTTTCACTGTAATCTGTTTATATAGTCTATATAGGCTACAATACTGTTATCATGACAGAACAGAATATTTTTTGATTTTTTTAAAAGTTAAGCATTACAAGTTGAATTACTCAGTCTTTCAATGTTATAAACAAAGGAGTATCGGTACAGTTTTTTTTCAATTTTGTGTTATAGCAAGTTTTAAAAAAAAAGTACGGCGGGTGCAAATATCATGAATCCTTTTTTTTTTTATTAGATATCAGAAGTTATATATTCTGTCATTTTGTTTTCTATCAAAGGACATAAAAACACCTTTACCTTGCATAATCCTTACAAAGTATGTTATTTTTTGGGATGATCATGTAATCGTTTTATACACATACCTATCACTTCTCTAAAACACCCACTGGAGCCTCCAGAGAATGGTTGTCATTAGTTACAAGTCAACGAGTTCAACGGAAGTTGATAAAATAACACATCCGGTAAATTGCATTGTGGGATAGAATTCCGTACGCTAGAGCTCTGAAATCCCCAACATTCTGAAGAATAGTTTGTTTTTGAGATATTTCGATAACAGATGGAATAAGGAAATCGTTCATCACTATTTTTGCAAAGTTACCACTTCAAAACAACCGACAAAATGTCGTTAGACCCCAAAATAGTTAAAAAGACCCAAGATTCGTTGGGGAAAATAATCAAGAAACCACCGCTTACAGACAAACTGTTAGGAAAACCCCCATTTAGATTTCTGCATGATATAATGACGTCGGTAAGAATTAAATGCTAAAATGAACAGCTTTGATGTAGGTTGAAATTGTATATTTGTGGTAGGAAATAAACATGTACGTGAGCGTCTATCATACTTGTCATCTTGTAGTTGTACAGGCATGACAGGTCTTCTTCTTTCAATGATTTGCATACCGCCTCTGGTGTATTATCCCAAATGACTATTTACACAGCTCAGAGGAAACATCTTTCCAACATACTATGTACACAAATCTAATAAAAAGCATTTGTGAGGTGGTATTATATACAATACACCTTATCGCTAATCCCGGCTGACCCAGCGGCTTGAACTCTTGACGCATACAACAATCACATTTCCATTGTGGCGTCAGATATTTTGTATTGTGACGTCAAAATTTTACGGGAACCTGTGTGATATCCAGTTATGGCGGACAAATAGCAATAAGGTGTATTAAAACTGATCAAAATATCTAACATGAAGCAGGGGTCTCACTTATTAGCGACATTAAATCAGACATACAAGTACTAGAAGGAAAGATTAAAACTATATACAATACAAGTAACACCAATGAACTTTGGCAAACATTCAAAGAAGACCTTATAAAGACCATCAGTACTAACATACCACAAAAACAAATAACACATAAAATGAAATTGCCTTGGATCACAGACCAACTAAGAGTCAAGATAAATAAAACTAAACGTCTGCACAAAAAATCAAAGAAAAATCATCATCTGCAAATTAGATACAAACACATGAAAAAAACATTGCAGGCAGATATGCGTTCAGCCTATTGGCATTATATTGAAAACATGATCCTAGACCTCCCAATTGAAGAACTTGGAACCACCAACAAAAAGAACACACCAAAAAACTTGTTCTCATATATCAAGAGCATGAGAAATGATAATTCAGGTGTAGCTGCACTAAAAAAGGATGGATTGCTCGTAACAAACACCAAAGATAAGGCAAACATCCTCAACCAGCAATTTCAAAAGGCATTCTCTACTGAATCATCTGCAGATCCAATACCAGTAAAAAACTTATCATCACATCCACAAATGAATGAAATTAAAATATCAGAAAAGGGCGTCAACAAACTTCTTCACAACATTAATCCGAATAAAGCCACAGGCCCTGATGAACTATGTGGGAAGGTATTAAAGGAAATGAAAGATCATCTCAGTCCTATCATCACACTCATCTTTCAAAAATCTATCAACACTCATAAAATACCTACAGACTGGAAACATGCAAATGTCTGGCCTGCATTCAAAAAAGGCGACAAAAACAATGCCATAAATTACAGGCCAATTTCACTAACATGTATACTTTGCAAAATAATGGAGCATATCATAGCTAGTCAAGTAATGGAACATCTTGAAAAAAACAATATTTTATATGATTTACAACATGGCTTCCGATCAAAACGCTCTTGTGAGACACAACTATTATCTTTCATTCAGGACCTTGCAAGAGACAACAATATTAACATACAAACTGATGTCGTTGTGATGGACTTTGCCAAAGCTTTTGACAAAGTCCCTCACAAAAGATTACTTTACAAATTAAAATACTACGGCATAGACAATAATACCTTGGAATGGATTGGTGACTTTTTACACAACCGTACACAAACAGTCATGCTAGATGGAGAACAATCAGAAAAAATTGGGGTAACATCTGGGGTGCCACAAGGCACTGTCCTTGGCCCAATTTTATTCCTCATTTACATAAACGATTTCCCAGAATATTTACATCACAGCACCTTAAGATTATTTGCCGATGACAGCATCATCTATAGAAACATCAAAAACACAGATGATGCTGCCAAACTACAACAGGATTTAAATTCAGCGGCACAATGGGAAAAAGACTGGTTATTGTCATTCCATCCAGACAAATGTTCCATACTAAGAATTACACAAAAAAAGAAACCAGTCAACCATGACTACATCCTGCATGGTCACATCCTCCAAACTGAAACAGCTACAAAATATTTAGGCATAACCATCCAATCTGATCTAAAATGGAATAAACACATCAATAACGTAACAGCTAATGCAAACAGACAACTGAATTTTCTCAAACGTAACCTTAAAGTTTCATCCCAAAAAATCAAAGAAAGGGCATACATGTCATTAGTTAGACCTAAGCTTGAGTACAGTTCTTGCGTCTGGGACCCTCACACCAAAAGTCAAATCAACCAAATTGAGATGGTCCAACGCAGAGCTGCTCGCTACACATGTAATAAATATCACAATACCAGCTCTGTCTCAAACATGCTTGATCACCTACAATGGCCTACATTAGAACTGAGACGTATACAAACAAGACTAGTGGTATTCTATAAGATCATACACCAACACATAGCAATTTACCCTAAAGATCTTCTAGTTAAATCAGACAGTAGAACAAGATATAAACATACAAACCACTTTAAACAAATTCAAACAAATAAAGATTCATACAAGTTTTCATTTTATCCACATACAATAGTACAATGGAACCTACTTCCTACATCAGCAATCCTTTGTACAACAGTCGACGGCTTCAAAGAGCAGATTTCTATATCTGCTCTTTCACAAATATTCTAAAAAATGCATAACATGTACATAGTTTTAACAAGAAATATACATAGGATAACAATCCACAAAAAAAAAAATTAATTAAATCACTGTTATATTTTTACTTTATTTATTTTCTAAGCACCAATGCAATGTAACGTAATATTACTGCAAATTTATTTATTTTTAATTGTAAATAAGCCACGCATGCAACGGCACGTAATAGTCAAAGTTGTGACTGAGTGCGGAAATATGAAGATAGAGATAGATAGATAGACAAGAAGCAACAAGAATAATAATTTTAGTGACAAGAAGACTATTTAGCGACAAAAAAACATTTTTTCTTTATTAAATATAAAAAAATATGCATTTGATTTTTTTTAATATACACATGATACAGGAAGAAATGAATTGTACAAATAAAGTACAGATATAAAATATTATTTTCATTCTAACAGTACTTGTAATTCATTGTTCATGATAGGAACAACATTAGATGTGGTTTCACCCTAAGGTAAACACAGTACACACGATGTGGAACATCAAATGAGATTAATGAGGCGTGTGTCCCTTGTTTTTATTGCTACAATAACATCCAATTGACACCTGCAACTTTGTACACACGATTTTACATTACATTAGACAATTACATGCGCCAGAATATACAATCATTGTAAATAGTGAACACCTGTTGAAAACTCAAGATTATCATTATTTCCCTTTAATCTACAATCAATATGCATAAACATGATTAATATCGTAAAATGAAGCAATACAGAGATAAGATAAGATAAGATATTTTTATTTCCAATTATGGGCCCCAAAGGGCATAAACATTACAACATCAATAATTTTTTCATAATACAATACAAACAATGAGATAAAAAAAAAAAAAGAAAGTTAAACGAGAACTATTTAAGTTCTTAAAGAATACGTAGATAAAGAATCTATAGTATGTTGGTTTTTTTTAATACTAATGCATTTTATTACAAGTGTGGTTGATATAGATAACAAACAAGCAGCCCAAAAAGAAAAAAAAAAAGAAAAATAGATATCCACATATGTATAGTACACAAAAAGTTGGATCAATTAAATATATAATAATTAGCCAAAAAGAAAGTAGAAATTAAACATGTCCATGACTCATCCTGTGTCAGCAGCAAATAGGAAAGCATTATGGTTTCCTAAAGGCAGCTGACACCAGGGGACGATACCTTATGGGCCATAGGCATGTAAAATGTGTGTAAATGTCTCTTTCCTACCTGTATCAAAAGCAAACAAGGAAGCATCATAGGTAACTTGAATGCAGTTGATACCAGGGGACGATGCCTCAAGGATATAAGAGAACATTTGAATAAATAATATATCTTAAATACACAAAATAAAGGGATGAAAAATATTCACATTTTAATTAGGTTTCACAATTTGTTTCTGTATTTTCTGGACAATGATGCACAAATAATGCATTTTGCAAGTTTCTTATATACAATGTATTGTACAAAGAGAGTTTTAAAAATAAATTCTAAAATAAATATCTTATTGTTCTAAAACACAAGTAAAAGTAATATCATAATACAACAGGGTAAACGTAATACTTGCTGTTATACATAATAAATAATAAAATATCATGTAAATAAATGTAGCAATTAGATCTACAGTGCATGCAGTGTATGCAAGGATGTCACAATACAAATCCTTGATCTATGTTTTAATTTTTTTCAATCAATATTAACTTTCTTGTCTCTAAAATTGTTTTCATATATTCTTTTAATATTTATTTGGATATAACATGTATAAGTAATTTTAATAAAAAAAAAAATGTTTTCTTGTCGCTGATTAGTAAGACATTGAAGCAGGTTTCTCGATTAGTCTGGAGGCTGTATTTGTCTCTTTGAATCCTTCCAAAGTGGAAACTGTGACGACAGCAGATGGAAAAAATGATTGCTGGTGGTTTTGTATTCTTAAGTAGGGTAGTAGGAATCTGGTGTCATGTCCTTTTGTTGTTAATGCTTAACCCATCGGTATTAAGTATTGCTCTGGTGGTAATGCAACAAGATGGTGTATTATGCGGTAGAGCATGATGGTCTTTACTCTCTTTCTACGTTCTTGTAATTCGAACCATTGCAGGGTTATAAGCATCTGGGTTACACTACTTGAAACACTTTTAAGAGATTGTAAGACAATTTTAAAAAGCACATTAAATATTGTCAATAAAAACCAAAGCAACACTTTTTTTTCTTCTGCAACAAAAAAAGAAGAATTGATTTGCAGGAGGGTAAAAATAGACCTGATGTTCAGGCCGGTTAGGGGAAACCAACAAACATTTTCGCATGGCATCATTGAAAAATCAATTCTTTCTAGTTACCTGTGAATAATAAGATAAGCATCATCATGATCATGAACTTTGTGACATCAGACATATAGTTTAACTGGTGAAATTGCAGGGATAAAGCTTTACCTAATACACCTATTAAAAAAAACTTTCTCGTATATTATCAGTGAAAGCAAGGTAGAAATCTCCAACATGATGAACATAGTTCTTTCTTAGACTATACAATTGTAGCTATCAATCTTAGTCTATAACTCATACATTTGTACATTCCTACATGCAGATACGCATGATGGGTTTGGAACAATATTTCCAAAATGTCAATGTCATTTATAAGTACTGTCATGACTGCATGTTCTATCTCTGATGTTCTGGCTTTGCTTAAAAAATATTTGTATGGCCAAAACTGTTTTGTGTTTCAGTGCTTGCTTTAACCTGTTTTCACTGACATTTCACTGCCAAGCACTAAAACATCACGATTGTTTCCCACTAGAGTAGATGTAGAATAATTTAAAAATATTTAAACACAAATTTGTATTTCTAGTCATGCTAGTTGTATCATTGTTATTTTGTATTCTTCACAGTTACCTGATGCATTTAATTAAGGCTAATAAAATGGTATAACATGTTTTATGTATTAAAACCCTTTCCTCCATTGAAATTTTTTTTTTTGCATACTTGATTCGTATAGGATTTTTTTAATAAAATGCTGAACATATGATTTAAAGTATTAAGGCATTGCGAAAAACAACTATTTCATCAAATAAATTTAAGTCAGATATTCCTATGATATTCCTTTTCATATTGGATACAAATTTTATTAAGTCAACTGCAGACACTTTGTAGTTTCAACTGAGGTACTACAAAGGCGTTAAAAGGAGTCATTATGGAGTAAGGGGGATGGCGTCAAAAGGCGTCCTTATGGAGGAAAGGGTTAACCATGTAAACATGATAAATTAATTTTCATAAAGTTATTCTTTATATTATAGGTTATCAAAACAACAGGCTTCATGAAAGGACTGTTCACAGAGGCTGAGATGAACTCTGAGAATGTTAAGGTAAATAATGAACTAAGATTGGTTTTGTGTACAATTGGTGAATTAGAATTAGAATAGGGATAAGAAGATTGAAAAGCAGGAACAAGCATGATTCAAAACTTCATTATGGCCCCGCAACGAAGTTGTCGGTGCCATATAGTTTTACCCATGCAGAAATTCCCAAATTCAGTCATTCCCTAATTCCCTAATTTTTTCTAAACACCTTCAGATATTTGGCTGATTTTTGGTATGTGAGTTAACCATGATGAGTTACAGATCAAGTTAAAGTTTTGTTCTGCTTGGCTAATTTATGCTGAAATTGCAGGCTATGGACTTTGATAAATTGTTGAAAATCAGTTAAACAGACTTTTTTTCTACGCTTTCAGATATTGGGCTGATTTTTGGTATGTGAGTTACCCATGATGAGTAACAGATCAAGTTTAAGTTTCCTTCCACTCTGCTAATTTTTGCTGTAATTTCGGGCTTTGGACTATGATACAATTTTGAAAATCACAGTTTAATATACAGACCTTTTCTCATCACTGTCCGTCGTTGTTAACTTTTACAAAAATCTTCTCTGATGAAACTACTGGGTCAAATTTAACCAAACTTGGCCACAATCATCATTGGTGTACCTAGTTTAAAATATGTGTCCGGTGACCCGGCCAACCATGAAGATGGCCGCCATGGCTAAAAATAGAACATAGGGATAAAATGCAGTTTTTGGCTTATAACTTAAAAACAAAAGCATTTAGAGCAAATCTGACATGGGGTAAAATTGTTTATCAGGTCAAGATTTATCTGCCCTGAAATTTTCTGATTCTTAATATTATGTTAGACTACCATCATGTTTGTGTCCACATGTGTTATTGAAATTGCAGATTTTCAACTTTTTGAGATGAAGCCATTCATGTTGCTTTGACAAATCTGGTTTTTGAACTGATTTCAATGGTGCCCAAAATGAATATAACATTTTCTTTAAACTACACCTACAAAATATAAAAGTTTTTTCAATAGAAACTGATTATAATTATTTTCATACATGTTTGGAGTGTATTATATATATAAATAAAATTGTAAACAAAATAACACACAGGTATTGCAAATTCATATTGCCTCATACATGATCATGACTTAAACTAAAAATGGTTAAGACCGCAAAAAAAATCAGGTGCTCCCTTAAATGTTCATATTGTTAAAAAACAGAAATGTGTAATGTAGCAATAAATTAAATATTTCCAAACAAAATTCTGTGAACAGATTTCCAAGAAATATCAATTGAAAGTAAAAATGCATTTTATGTGCACTCTATACATTTACAGACATACAGGTGCAATACATGTATATTTCACAATTTTTATAACAGTATAAATGTTGCATTTGTACATATGTCATAATCTTTCATAATTTTGCAGGACCGAGATAGTAAAGTTGCATTTCTACAGAAGGCTGTAGATATGGTCGGTATGTATATATTTATTTTGTTTTATGTACAATGTACTGGAACTATTTAAAAAGGCATTGGTCCTTCATTCTCTAAAAAACAACACTTGCAATATATGAAAACACTGAAATGGCTTTTATCATAAACTGAAGAATTTTTTTTATGTCATAGTTTTAGCATGTGTAGTATGTTGGTGCTAAAATTAGATGTAACTACAATATGATAGCCTATAATTAAGACAGTTATCTGACAAATATCAAAATACAGGGATGTGAAAACTACCAGTCATTATATGACCTTCAACAATGAGTAAAACCCATAATGAAAAGTATGTTAATTAAGCTCTTTAACAGACCCTTCAGTAATACTCTCCAATCTAAAAATATTATTAAACCCAATGCCCTGGTTTGAAAATGAATGTATCTTTTCTAAATACTGTTGTTTTTATTTACAGCTATAACCACTAAAAAGTCTATGTCAGTAAAACCAGCTAAGATTGTAGCAGGACATGAACCAGAGAAGACAAATGAATTTCTACAACTTTTGGCAACAGCTATAAATGCAAATGTAAGTTATGTGGATTATTAGTTACATAGTGTGCAAGTGACCAAATAGAGTATATATGGGGTCAGTAAATTCCATATACATGTATACCATACTATGTCAAAGCAAACTAGGTAACAAACTTATCTTATCAACTATCTTAACATGTGGTATTTAGACTAGTAGCCTATCAAAGTGAGCAAGTCTGCAATACCATTAGCATTATCAAACTACTTCCATTGGTCATTCAAAAACAAATGCTGACAAAAACGACTTGTTAGCTTTAAATGTGTTTTATAAATTCATTTTAATCTTTCATCATCAATTTCTTCAACTGTTGAAACCTTTAATAAATTTCTTGGTACAGTTTTTTTTTTAAAGGGACGTAACACCACTAGTAACCTTTTATTGAAATAAGCCCTGCCTAATATGGAATAGACATGGTCTCCGCATGGTTGCTTTTGACCAATCAAATTTCTAGAAATTTGTAGGAGGAAAGATAATTATATTTATCTCCCCTCTGCCTCATTAAGTGTTACTCCCATCCATACATACGTCTGAAAAATAATTTCCATTCTCTAAATTTAGTTAGTCTCAACCTAATGTTATGTAACTGATACCCATATACATGTATAATAATTGTGCAGTTTCTTCGTGAAAGTTTTGATAAAAAAAAACCTCTATGAATCGTCAAGATCTAATTGATTAAAGAGCATATAAAAAGAAATAAAACTTGTGTACTATTTTTTAGGCTGATAATGGAGCAATTGTTGACAAAGTATTAAACAAAGCAGGCGATACTGCGGAAGAACCAAAGAAAGAAAAACCGAAAGAAGAAAAAAAGAGAGAGGTTAGTTTATTGTGAATTGTAGATGTACAGTGGTGTCACAAATTAGACTCTTTATCAATTTTACTGTTTTTCTGCCCATGTGGCAGCTGATTTTATTGGTTTCTATTCATTACATGTTTGAATCAACCAAATGTTATGAAACTTAAACACATTGCTTATTACCACAAAACTCCTATCATGTTATAATTTGAGTGGTGTCCCTTTTAGTGTTTTGAAATAATGTCCATTTATAAAGCAATATACAAGAGTGGCATCATCTGTATCCCATGGGGACATTCTCCATTTATCTAGAGATGGTCTAAATCTTCTAATTACAATTGTTTGTATAAAGCTCTAGTCAACACATACTCAACTCATAATATTCAAAGGGTTGTTGTCTCATTTGGCGCTAAACATACAAATTTGCAAGTTCTTAGATATGAAGTAATTGTAATACATATATTATCCTCTCACCGTAATCATGTTAAAGTTTTACAGTGTCCACTCTGAGGCCTCCTGCATGTCTACACACAGATAATGATGCATAGTTGTCTTTTTATGATTTTTAGATACCAAGTAAATTGTACCTACAATCTTTATCTGTTTTATCTTTTAAAAATGTATAGAGCCGGGAAAAAGATGAAAAAAGAAGCAAAGATGACAGAAAAGAAAAAGATGAAAGAAGAGAAAAGGATGAGAGAAAAGATAAAGACAGACGAGACAGAGATAGATCAAGAGACAAAGATGACAAGGGAGAGAAAAGTAGAGACAGAGATAGGGAAGAAAGACGCAGGGAACGGGAAGATAGACACAAAGACAAGGATGACAAACATAGAGACAGAGAGAAAAGACATAGGGATAAAGATGAAGAAAAAGAAAGAAGACGAAAGGTAAATTATAATTTTTTAATAGAAATGAGTATACTTGAAAATAATTTCATTATATGCATTACATGTATTTTTGATATACCAGCGTTTTGTAGAATTGTGTGTTATGTATATATTCTCTTAAAGCTAAGTTTAAAGAAAATCAAAAGAAAAGGTATTAAACATGGTGTGTGGGTTTCAATAATTTATGAGCTAGGCTGAAGGATAAGCTTTTCTTATTTGTATTAGATGAGTTAGAATGTGAAAATTTTTGTTTTAAGAATTGTTCCTTCATGTTTTCTTACCATGATGTAAATATTCCTAAATAGCGAGCTCCTGTTAAAAAAGAGGACACATTTGCTGAGTTCTTGACTGCTGATGATGATGGAAATACATCCTGTTCTAGCACTGATCTTATAACAGGTTTTGCTGAAGACGTCAACAAGAAATCGGATACTTCAGGTCCAGGGGATAGTAACAGTGGGGATAGGGTTGATAGTCAAAAGTCCTCTCGTGCCAATCGTCCCAGAGGTGCCAAACCTAGGTCTAAAATAAAGACAGATTTAGATAAGGAAAACTCTGAAAAAAACTCTGAAACTGTTGAAAACGAGGTTACTTCAGCTTCAAAGGTTCCTAAAAAGAAACGAAAATCGGGGACTAAAAGCAGAATGGCTATGAGGGATCAGGAATCGGAGCCAAATATAACTAGTCCCCAAAAAAAGCCTTCGAAAATCCCAGTGAAATTAGACAAAGAAGGTAATAGAAGTCCACCGAAATCAAGACTTGGGAGACGCAGAAGTAGCAGTGATAAATTGCCTCAACCACATTACCCAAGCTCTCCTGTTAAAGGGAAACTTTCTAGAAGGAAATCAAAAGATTTACATATTGGTAATTCCTGGGCTAATGCTGAAAATAAAAATAATGAAAGCAGTACAAGTCCTAATCCAACTGTAGTGAGTTCAGAAAAATCTGTTCTCAAGTTAGTTTGTTCATGTTCAGTTTATAAGTTGATTGTTTTTCTGTTTTGATTTTGTGTCAAAAAAATTCTTAGAGGTTGATTGAGATACCAATATTTTAAGAATGGAATTTAGTCCAATTAAAAAAAAATGTCATTAAAGCAGAAAATCAGTCTATGGACACAGATTAAAGATATAAGCTTATGGCACTTACAAAATTTTGTCTAAAAGATAACTTGATTATTGCAGGAAAAAAAAGAAATATTACGATAATTCATATAATTTTGCTTGATTATATATAGTATTTTGAATTGTAAAAAAACCCATTTCCAGTTGATTTTGTTTGCATTAAAAAGTATCAATTTTCCCTCAGAAAGTAAAAATAAAAGAGAAGGACTCATAGTATAGATTTGGATCCTGCTTTTTAAGGCCATGTACATGTAGATTTCTGTTCTTTCAATGATATTTCATTCAGATTCACAAGTATTTACCATGTTTTTACATGTAACATTGTTTATATTTACGTTTTCTTTGCTGTTGATTTTCTGTTACATATTTTGTTTGTTTGTTTGTTTATACCCCCGCTTTAAAAAAAGGGGGGTATACTTTTTTTACCTCTGTCTGTCCATCCATCCGTCAGTCCGTTCATCTCATGAATATTTTTCTTCCCATTTTTCTCAGGAACTGCAATACCAGGATTTCTGAAATTTGGTTTCATTGTTGATATAAGTCAGCTATACAGTGTGATTTGTTTTCAGATTCATCACTGGACAACTTCCTGTTTACCGAACACTTGTATGATTTTATACATGATAGCCAAGTTGAAAATTTTCGTCACCATTTTCTCAGAAACTACAATACAAGGATTTCTGAAATTTGGTTTCAGGGTTTATATAAGTCAGCTGTACAGTTTGATGCGTTTTCAGATTCATCAGTCAGCATTTTCCTGTTTACCGAACACTTGCATATTTTTACACTATTAATATTATTCACTTGCGGCAGGGGTATCATCAGTGAGCAGTAGCTCACAGTTTCACTTTTTTTATTTATTTTTTTATATTATATTATGGCATCAAGATTGTTTTTCCATATTTTCTTTACAAGTGTCATGCTATGTATTTTTAAAATACTAAGTGTTGGAAAATAAATCACATTCAGAATCATATGTAAATGACTTGAAATGTAAGTTGACAGCTGTTATAATCTTCATTTGTCTTGAGAGACATATATTTTCTTTTACTTTTTTGTATTTTCATGTCATATTTGTAGTATCAAACAAGGTTTTCAAGTATTCATTATCACCATCGATAATTTTGTTTCCTGAAATTTACATTTCTGCACATACATGTAAACAGTAGATTGTACTACAAAAGTGGAAGACAATTTAAAATAGTTTTTGCATATTCTTATGTAATAAACATATTGATGGTATACAATGTACATTTAAAATTTTATTGTTGATGAACTTGGTAATTTAAAAAAAAATCCAATGCCTTTTGTATTACAGGAGAAAGAAGAGGAAGCAGGTAAAGAGAACGAACCAGCTTTAATGAACGGAGGAGAGGCAGAGGTAGCTATTATACTTAAAGCTTATCATAAAGCTCCTTAAAGCTGTTCTATAAAACATACATTGGTCCCAGATAAGAATTTATTTGAACTGAAGTGTAGCCTGTAGGTGTGAAATATATTGTTAAAGTTTGAAATATAAGCAGGTTATCAATTGGTGTAACAGAGGGTGTTTTTTGTTTGTTTTCAAAGTGTCTTTCTAGGTACCAAGTATATTTTACAGTGACTTGACTGTAAGTGTTGCTATCCACCAATTGCAATTCATTCAAAATTTTGACCAATTGCAATTTGTTTTATTGAACCAAATTGTTCAACTGGTCAGAAATTTGAACCAACTGCTGTAGAAAACCACAGTCAAGTCGTGAAAGTGCAAGGTGATAAAATAAAACATACTTACACTCCTATAAGACTTTAACTCCACTTTATTGATGGTATTTCTAAATCAGTCTATCAATCTGTATAGTTATATTATAGCCATTACCATACTAAAGGTGAACTGTTTTATTTTGAATTGCTATAAAAATGTCCAAACTAAGCTTTTATATAGTTTTTCTTTCGAAAAGTATTCTATATTCATTTTGACTGAACAATTTGTTCAATATTCTGACCAGTTGAACTATTTGATTTTATAAAACAAATTGCAATTTGGTCAAAATTTTGAATGAGTTGCAATTGGTGGATAGCAACACTAACAGTCAAGTCACTGTAATGCCTAATGGAACAGCGCTCCAGAATTATATATTTGTTGAAATTTATTTCGAATCACTTTCGCTGGGATACACATAGATTTTTTTTTTTTAAATATTTTCAAACGGTTTATTATTTTTACTGTGAGTGGGGCTCACGAAAAGAATGATTAGTATTGTATTCACATTCAATGGAATTGAACCATTCACTGCTTTGACAAATTAGTTGTGTGCATCTTGGATAGCAGATCATGAAGGCTTTTGCAGGACTCCCTTCTGGGAATGCATGGCCAATCAAACCATGTTTCTGTCCTATTCCAGCTTCAGTGCTGTATTTTTGACACAGAACAGTGATATACTTCTGTGATTAGCTATTTAAAGTCCTGTTCATATTTATCAGGTTGGGAACCACCCCTCAAATGAGGGGTAACCTCTCAATGTAATGACTGTCCCTTTTATGAGGGGTACATTTCAAGAGATACAAATGAGCACATATTTATGTCATTTACAAAAACTTTTCCCAAAGAACTATACATCTATTTGGTATTATATGGTCAAAACATGTTCAAAAATTAGATAATTTTCCTGGACTTATATCTTCTTTGTCATTATTGACATTAAAAATAATTGGACACAAAAGTTGTACCAAATGAAACGATTTTCACCCCTTTTAAGTTAACAAATCTAAAGCTTTTCTTTTTTTTTTTTCTTCAACAGTAGAATGACCCCTTGCCTGAGTGACAGTCCCTCAGGCAAGAGGTTTCTCTCATTTGGGGTATTGTTCCCAACCTTTTTATTTTCGCGATAATGATTGACGATTGGAAAACACTGCTTATGCAAGTTAAAACATGAACATAGAACAAACTTGGGTCCATTTATGAATGAATACCTCAACAAAGTCACAAAAAGTCAAAAATAAATTATTAGCTTCAAGCACAAAAACAAAAAATTGCCCCATCATCAATATATCAAGTTTATGTCTTATTTAAAGTTATATTTCTATTTCTAGTCCGAACAGCCACAGAGAGTTGCCAGACCAACGTCGGCTAAAGGTTCTAGAAGAAGACATGGAGGTATTTGATAAGTGATTTTGACATCGTTAGATTGTTTTATGTTTGCTGTGTTTTGATTTATTTCTTCATGATCTCATATTTACTCACAACATTGAGTGGTAGCATATTGATTTTATTATTTTACTTATTGATAAAATTTAGATATTTATCAAAAGACACGAGTTAACTTTCACTATTTATTTCCTGATTTAGTATAATATGCCCTTGAAATTGAAGTCAGTTTTGTCAATACAGTGGGAAAAAAATATTTTGTAAAAAAAAAATTGATACTGAATAATTTTTAACAAAACAAAATTTCACTGTAACATTAGATTAACATTCTTAAAAGATAAATATACTCAAATTAAAAGAAATGCATATACTTTTTTCAATTCAATATAAAACATCTTCTCATCATAAGAAAACAAAAGCTTGGTATTTTTTTGAAGTAGAAAGGGTGAGATATGTATACTAAGGAGAAAATTTTAAAAGATTATTTTTACTCTTTGGTTATAATTATCAAATTATAGTAGATTTAAACATGTAAAGAGAAATTACAAGAAATTTTTTTCCAAGTGGGTTATATTTATCAATTTTAAATTTATTAAGTTAAGTAGGTTTGCATCGAGAAAAAATGACTTAAATTTTAATAAGCAATACTTTCATTGATACTAAAAATAATTTCTTTTTGCATGGAGGAATTCTTTCCTTTTAATTCTTAAATCTCTCCGCTATGTATTTACTAGGAAAATAGTATTTGTACAATTTTTTTACTAGGAAAATAGTATCTGAATTCTTAATGCATGAAATATTAACATTTCACAAAGTTTCAAGATGTTTAAGTATATGTAGTATGACATCTAAAAAAAAATCTTCATGGCAGTTGTTATTTTTAGTCTGTATTGATCACATATTGCACATGCCTGTACATAAAAATCATGCTGTTCAGTATAGGTTTGTTAGCAGCTCTACTCAATTTTTCTCTGTGTTTTAGTAAGAAGTTTAATGGAAAAAACTTGAAATTTTGTTTGGAGTTATACATCAAAATTATTTTTTTGAAAGACAAAAATATTCATGCAAATGATGTAAGTCAAGTTTTGTGTGCAGCTATTCATTCAGTAACTACTTTGATTATTTTTTTTAAAAGAATCTGTAATAATTTTAAAAAATTAAAAAGTTTATTGTAATCTTGAAAATGAAAAAAATAAAAAAATTTGAAGATGAGGGTTCAACTAACCCCAAAAAGTTACACACACTGTGCTTTAATCCTCTCTTATTGAACCCCAATTTCACTAGCTGAGTAGCTGCTTTTCACATTTTAGCGTTTTTATTTGCTAATTATTGGCATATTTATTTTTGCCCCATTAACAGGACGACACGTTGCTTCAAGTGATGAAGGTATGTTTATTATCAGGTCACAATTAATGTTGTAGATAGATAGATGTAGAAAGTCTGTCAGAGCTGAGCTTTAAAACTTGATTTATTGTATTTTTCAAGCAGAGCATTTACAGTTTGATAACCGAAACTTTAAAAAAAATTTGTCTTCTTTTTATTATTGGCAAATTAATTTGATTTTTTTTTTATATAAATTTGTACACTTGAATATGAAAAAAATAGAACAATTAAATCATGAATATCAATTTGTAGTGTATAAAAAGAAGTCTGAGATTTTTTTTTTACTTTAAAATCCTTTTAGATTATATATTGATAATATAATTTCTTGTATTAGAGGAAAAATATAAGTTTTAAACAAACTAAAATATTGTGTTTGAAACATGCTCATTAGATAAGTATTTAATATTTTTTGACATTACAACAGATTGCAGTTTTAAAGCTCAATGTTATTGTACTATATAACTTTGTTGACAATCATAAAGTGAAAGGTGTTTTTTTATGCCCCATTTCATGCCTATTTATTTATTTATGCCCAATTTATGGGCATAATTTTTTTCAGTCTGTGCATCTGTTCCTTCGTTCCTTCATTTGTCGATCCCTCTTCAGGTAAAGTTTTTGATCGAGGTAGTTTTTGATGAAGTTCAAGTCCAATCAACTTGAAACTTAGTACACATGTTGCCTATGATATGATCTTTCTAATTTTAATGCCAAATTAGAGTTTTGATCCCAATTTCACTGTCCTCTGAACATAGAAAATAATAGTGTGAGTGGAGCATCCATGTGCTATGGACACATTCTTGTTAATTTAGAAATTGTAAAATGTAAATATTTCTAAAAACTTCATCATATATAAGGGTTTACTCCTGATCATCAATCTGCTTGTATGAACAATTGCGTTATTACTTCTACTATTTATTGGATAAGATAACATGCTTATTTATGATTGTCTACAAATAAAATGTCGTTTTTTTCTTGAGTAGAATAGAGATTTCTCCTTCTTTTTACATGTACATGTAGTTTAGAATTTCTAGAATATATACATTGCTTATCAATGAATGCTGAACATATTAACTTTTTATTCCTATGTGCAGCTTGGTTTGTGGTAACCAGGCTGAATTAGTTAAAAGTATCACTGTTTTGTTAGGACAGTTATATCAATTATATGATCAATTAGTTGTACCAGGATTATAAGATTGAGATCCAGTTTGTGATCTTTGTTTATTGATTGTTTGCAGAAATATGACTGTATTATTTAGATGAAAAAGTCTGAAAGTGAAATACATCTACCATTATTTTAATCCCCAGTAAAAAAGTAGCTGCAGATCAAGATAAAGTAATGGGCTTGCACATGTCATTTTGTCCATTGGTAATCCCATAATAAATTTCTAACATCTACATGATCCATTCTGTCTTTTGATTCAAATTGTGAGAACTAAACTGTAGGATAGCTAATGGGTGATGGGTGTTGCTTAGAACTTTTTTCTCTATCCTTTGAGTTGATGGTAGAAGGTGAAGTTAAAAATCAGTTAGCCATTGTCTGAAATGGGTTTTATTCTACCTGTTGAGTTACTAAGTTACATAAGATACACCAAATTCTTATAATTATACCCCCGCTTTGAAAAAAAAGGGGGTATACTGTTTTACCTCTGTCTGTCCTTCCGTCAGTCCTTCAGTCTGTCAGTCAGTCCGTCCGTCCCATGAATATTTTTATACCCCCGCTTTGAAAAAAAGGGGGGTATACTGTTTTACCTCTGTCTGTCCTTCCGTCAGTCCATCAGTCCGTCTGTCAGTCAGTCTGTCCGTCCCATGAATATTTTTCGTCAATTTTTCTCAGGAACTACACTACCAGGATTTCTGAAATTTGGTTTCAGGCTTGATATAAATCAGCTATACCGTGTGATGCATTTTCAGATTCATCACTCAACAACTTCCTGTTTACCGAACACTTGTTTGATTTTACACATGATAGCCAAGTTGAAAATTTTTCGTCACATTTTTCTCAGGAACTACAATACAAGGATTTCTGAAATTTGGTTTAAGGGTTAATATAAATCAGCTATACTGTGTGATGCGTTTTCAGATTCATCACTCGACAACTTCCTGTTTACCAAACACTTGCATATTTTTACACAATTAATATTATCCACTTGCGGGGGTATCATCAGTGAGCAGTAGCTCGCAGTTTCACTTGTTGCAGCTGTGATAAGTCATGCATGCATCACATTTTGTTTTAAAAAAAAACCAAAATGAGTTTATCATATGTTGTATAGTACATGTATGTATATTTATGTCTTGCTTTTCACCAATCTAATTAAAAACCGATCTCTCATCGCTCCTGTTTCTGATATGTCGCGTGGGAGATCTAACGAAACCGGCTTTGAGGTCACATGTGAGTGAACTAAAAGTTATGAATTTATAAAGATATGCAAATAAGTTGACGACCTATTAATAAGCCAATCAAAAAAGTTTATGAATTATTTTGACTGACGATTTCGTCGTAAATAAAATGAGTTACATCCCTTTGCCTAACGTTAAACTTCCAAGATCGTGTAAGACTCAATTTCATTAGTCGAAAAAGACACACCTACGAGGTCACTCACATGTGACCTCAAAGCGGGTTTCGTTAGATCTCCCACGCGACATATCAGAAACAGGAGCGATGAGAGATCGGTTTTTAATTAGATTGGCTTTTCACATTACATCAGCACATTTTGGAAACTTTTTCTTGTTTTGTTTTTTTTCAAATTTAGAAAGTGAAGAAAAAACTGGATACTGTAAACCAACTTATTTTTTGCAGATATTTTGTTTCGCATTTAGTCCTCCCTAACCCATTTCATTGCAGCGATTTAATTTCGTTATTCCCAAATTAAATTAAAGTAGATAAATAAAAAAAAATCCAAGTTTTACATATTCGAGATGATTTATATTCAAGTAATTTTTTCTACTCCCGAACACAAATAGCTCGCGAAAATTAGTTGGTTTTACAGTAAATCCTTTTATTTTTTTTAAACAGCAAGTCCATTAATTTTCTGTTTATATTATCAGTTAAAATTTTAACACACACAATTGTTTTTAATGAGTTAGACTAAGTATTGCTTTATAAATTTACATTTTAATCATGGTACAGAAATCGAGGAATAAGTTTCAAAAGGTGGTGAGAAACTTTTCTTTTTATGAAATTTCAAATTTTCCAATTTTTTAGCTCATCTGGCCCAAAGGGCCAAGTGAGCTTTTCTCATCACTTGGCGTCCCGCATCAGTCGTTGTCCGTCGTCGTCGTTAACTTTTACAAAAATCTCCTCCTCTGAAACTACTGGGCCAAATTTAACCAAACTTGGCCAAAATCATCATTGGGGTATCTAGTTTAAAAAATGTGTGGCGTGACCCAGTCAACCAACCAAGATGGCCGCCACAGCTACAAATAGAACATAGGGGTAAAATGCAGTTTTTGGCTTATAACTAAAAAACCAAAGCATTTAGAGCAAATCTGACATGGGGTATAAATGTTTATCAGGTCAATTTCTATCTGCCCTGAAATTTTCAGATGAATCGGTCAATCGGTTGTTGGGTTGCTGCCCCTGAATTGGTAATTTTGAGGAAATTTTGCTGTTTTTGGTTATTATCTTGAATATTATTATAGATAGAGATAAACTGTAAGCATCAATAATGTTCAGCAAAGTAAGATCTACAAATAAGTCAACATGACCAAAATGGTCAGTTGACCCGTTTAGGAGTTATTGCCCTTTATAGTCAATTTTTAACCATTTTTCTTAAATTAAAGTAATCTTTTACAAAAATCTTCTCCTCTGAAACTACTGGGCCAAATTAATCCAAACTTAAACACAATCATCTTTGGGGTATCTAGTTTAAAAAATGTGTGGCGCGACTTGGTCAACCAACCAAGATGGCCGCCAAGGCTAAAAATAGAACATAGGGGTAAAATGCAGTTTTTGGCTTATAACTCAAAAACCAAAGCATTTTGAGGAAATCTGACATGGGATAAAAATGTTTATCAGGTCAAGATCTATCTGCCCTGAAATTTTAACTGATAAACTGTAAACATCAATAATGTTCAGCAAAGTTAGATTTACAAATAAGTCAACATGACCGAAATGGTCAGTTGACCCCTTTAGGAGTTATTGCCCTTTATAGTCAATTTTTAACCATTTTTCATAAATCTAAGTAATCTTTTACAAAAATCTCCACTGAAACTACTAGTCCACAATCATCTTTGTGGTATTTAGTTTGAAAAATGTGTCCGATGACCTGGTCATTCAACCAAGATGGCCACCATGGCTAAAAATAGAACATAGGGGTAAAATGCAGTTTTTGGCTTATAACTATGAAACCAAAGCATTTAGAGCAAATCTATCAAGAAGATAAATTGTTAATCAAGTCAATATCTATCTGCCCTGAATTTTTCAGATGAATTGGACAACTGGTTGTTGGGTTGCTGCCCTCCAATTGGTAATTTTTTAAGAAATTTTGCCGTTTTTGGTTATCTTGAATACTATTATAGATAGCGATAAACTGTAAACAGCAATAATGTTCAGCAAAGTAAGATCTACAAATAATTCAACATGACCTAAATGGTCAATTGACCCCTTAAGGAGTTATTGCCCTTTATAGTCAATTTTTAACAATTTTCATTAATTTGGAAAATTTATGTAAATTTTTACCAAATATAGTTCTCTGTTACTAATGGGCAAAGTTCATTATAGATATAATTGTAAGAAGCAAAATCGTTCAATAAAGTAAGAACTTCAAACACATCACCATCACCAAAATACAATTTTGTCATGAATCCATTTGTGTCCTTTGTTTAATATGCACATAGACCAAGGTGAGCGACACAGGCTCTTTAGAGCCTCTAGTTTTAATTAATATTTCATCTGTTTATGAATTCTACTAGGTTTTATCCATCATGCATGCTCTAAGTTTGCAAGATAAAACTAAGAGATATATGTTATATTTAAAACTGAGTTATATGTTATATTTTTGTATCTTTATATATCCAGATAACGTTTATCTGATTTCTTATTTTTTCAATTTTTCTCTCTGCTTATAGAAGATGAACCTAAAAGACAAATTCAGGCCTCAACAGAACCTTCTATGGGTGAAGCAGATCTACCTCCTCAAGTAGTGGCTTCGTAAGTACAGAAATATATACATGGTAGAAGCCAGGGTTTGTTGTTGGGTTTTTTTTTGGGGGGGGGGGGCTTTGAAAACAAAAATTGGTATTCATAACTATTGAAGTTAAGATTCAGATTCAGAGTTTCATGACCTCATATTCCCCTATCCGCTTTCTTAGAGACATCCTACCTACTATCAGGAGTCATAGTAGTGAATTTTAGACCAAACACTTTGTCAAACCTTCATAGAAAATCATGAATATTAGACAAGCTTGTCATGGTTAAGAAATAGCTCCTGAAGGAATAAACATCCCTTGCAAATTTTGATGTAATAAAAGATTTTTTAAGTTTCCCTTTACATAATGGGAAAAAAAAAGGTTTTATTCATAATTTTTTATTTTGTTCAGACGGAAAGCTGGACGACCAAGCAGTGCTAGACCTGCACCTCCTAGGAGGAAAGAACAAACCATGGTGGAAAATGAACCAGCTATGAGGTAAGCTGAGGAATATGTAATAGTATGGCACTACTGGGCCAGTAGAAATAGTTATTCCATAGTGCATTTCTTTTAAAAAAAAAACGCAAATTAAAAAAGAACAGCACCTGTTTTTCCCCAAAACAGATAAATTACAGTTCATAACAAAAAAAATCTATACATGAGTTTCGACTGCCCTGACACGGGACATTTGCGTTTTTCCATAGGACATTTACGCTTTTTAAAGGGACATTTGCGCTTTTTGAATGTATTTTAAGTTGTTATTACCTTTGAGACAAATTATATCAAACCTATCGAAAAGAAAATAACCCTTATATCAAACAATGGGGAGGTGTGTTTGACTTCTTATTTTAACTGACAGGGAATGCTTGTTTTCCTGCCAAAGGGTAGAGTTTCTCCTCTGGCTTTCTTTGCCAATATAATCATGCCACCATATAGCCAGTGTGATGGCCTTAACAATGACACCAACACACAAACATACAGAAGACAAGATGATTATCTCTAATTGTTTACGTAAAACTATTTTTTGGTTTAAATCATTTTATGACTATATCTTTTACTAGACTGGGCAGTGGACAACCTACCAATGTTATTGTGGACGATGGTCAAAATTCTGATGATGAAGAGGATGAAACTTTTGTCGTTGAGGAAACTGCCCCACCACCTCCAGACAGTGATCAGGTTTGTACAGTTTTCAATGTTGAAAATATGAATTAAAGGACACGAAAGGCTATAGTCTGTAAAAGTTACTTAGACTGCAAGCCTATAACTAAAAAAATCCTAATATAATGTTGGTGTGATGTGGATTGTTTAATGTCATGAATCATTGTAGGTTATGTATCATTGATTGATAAAAGTTATGACTAGAATAAAAATGTCAATTTCAAAGATGCAAATAGAATTCAAATTTCTATTTAAATATTCATATTACAAAAGAAAAAAAGCAGTTTTAAATAGTGTCATTTGATGTTTGTGGCAGTGAATTTATTCACATTTATCAAATATTGCCAGAGATGACTATTTTTTTCATATGTTTTTCCCCAAATTATTTTATTAAATTTGTATGAACACTTTGCATTGATTAGGAAGAGATGGCACCTGATGGGGTAAATAATTACAGTACATGTTGTACTTTACTCTTTTTTTTAAATTTCTATCTCATTTCTTATTGTTTACATGTAGATAGACATCAACATTTTATATATTCATTACTAACTGTATTTAGTAGTTTTCTTGTTGACTCCAGTAAAAATTGAAATGTTTAAAAGATGCATCAACTCTCACTGTCTCAAAGTTCCCCTTCATTTGGTAATCCTTTAACCAGATATAGATAGGTAGTGTTATTGCAGAGGAAAATTATCATCAAAAACTTTAAATTGTGGCTATTATAGAATTATGGGTAAAAAACAAGCTGTGATATTATAGTTTTTATAACAGCAAATTGAAATTTTAATCTTTTACCTCCCTACTCCTGTATTATATTTTAATTCACATTCCTTATTACCCTGGAAAAATACTTTGACCTCCCAACCTCTGTATATTGTCATGCATATATCCTTTTACCCTGAAAAACAAAACATTTTTATAGATTCCATAGTGTAAATTTCGGCTAATATTTATAAATTTTGTAAAATTTGAGTAAAAATAAAGCAATAGTTTTATTTGTTCCTGTAGGAATCTAAGCATTAACAGAAAAGAAAATATGGTAACAATACTGAGCAACTTAATAGATTAAAGAACTTAAATGCTCCCAATATTTGAAAAAAAGATAGTGCTCCCGTTATTTAAAAAGGAATCCTTCCAATATTCAATGAGGTAGTTGAGTTGAGATGCATAATAACCTTTGGCTATTAATCCTTTGTTTTTCTTCTTATGTTATTGTTTGTTAATGCTTTTCCTTATGCATTGACATTTTATGTTTTATATACAACTACTTAATCACTTCTTTTTTAGATAGATTTTATTATATTCACCAAATTTCAGCACATAAATCATAATATTAACACATGAGAGGCATTGATTTTCATTTTATGCAGAAGCCTTCAAAATGCAAGATAGTTGAAAACTTAAAAGATATTTATGATTTGTTTCACTTAAAAGTTTTAACTATCCTAAGTCATGATGGAAGTTTTAGAGCTTAAGAAAATACCATAACACAAAGAGCCTCATTAAAGAGGTTATATATCTATGTGGATTGTTTGTGTCCTATTTACTGTGAATTCAATATTTCATTATTGTTCTTGGGATACCAGTTTTCATGTTTATACAAATGTAGGTTTACCATGAATTAAAGTTTAAATAAGTACGATTTTTTTAAAGACTTTAATTTTATGCAGATTTGGGCAAAACCACGAATATCCTCTAAAATACATTTTTTTTTATCAATCTGTGATACATGTATGTACCTAGGAATCCACAGTACCAGGATAAGAAATTCAGTAGTTTCAGATGATATTCTTATTTCAAAGATACCCTGAAATCCTTTCTATAGTAAAAATATTGCCTTTAGGAACATCCATTGATTGAAATGACTTCTTGCATTACTTTTCAGCATATTTTATAAATAGGTAAAAACTTTCTTCATGGAGTATCAAAGTTTGATTTAAGGTGTTAAAAACCATAACATGATAAGTATTTGGAAAGGAGCTTTTAGATATGATTTGAATTATTCAGAAGAATCGAGTAATGTTGAAAATCAAAAAATAAACTTAATTGATCTGTGATATTTAAAAATATGATTGTCCATTTTCAGGCCTTATCTCGACCGCTAGAAGACGGAGATGATGAAGATCACGGTGGATTAGTTAAAAAAATATTGGAGACAAAGAAAGAACTAGAGGGTCCCCAACAAACAAAGAAAACAGAAATTGTAAGTAGAAGCTTCAGTGTTGACACTTTCTTTGTGCCCTAACTGCAATTTTTTGAAAAAAGTCATAATAAACATGATGAATTGAGATTAGAAAAGAATTAATGTATAAGTTTTTTTTGTAAAACTTTAATTGATTCCCAAATCTTGAACAAACAGTGGTATAGTAGTTTAACTTCTATATCTGTAGCCTATCAAAACTGAGGTAGTAAGTTAGAACTCTGCATGTGGAGGGTGTGTTTGAATCCAATCTTAATTGATAAAAAGGATTGCCTGTTTTTCTGCCGAAGGTCATTGATTTTTTCCATGCACTTTGGCTTACCTCTGTGTAGTAAAACAGAATGCCACTAAAGACCCGGCAGTGCTGAAATTTGTGTTAAAACACCAAATAATTAATCATTGTTTGTAAAGATAAACTTGCACATTAACAGAAGGCATTGTACTTTCAGAAAGTTTATAAAGCTTTAGTTTTTGTCGAGCCTGCAACTTTTGTTGCAGAAAGCTCGACATAGGGATAGTGATCCGGCGGCGGCGGCGTTAGCTCACTTCTTAAAAGCTTTATATTTTAGAAGGTGGAAGACCTGGATGCTTCATACTTTGTATATAGATGCTTCATGTAACGAAGTTTCCATCAGTCACATGTCCAATGTCCTTGACCTCATTTTCATGGTTCAGTGATCACTTGATAAAAAAGTTCAAATTTTTTGTAATGTTGAATTCTCTCTTATTTTAAGTAATAGGATATCTATATTTGATATGTGCGTACCTTGCAAGGTCCTCGTGTCTGTCAGACAGTTTTCACTTGACCTCGACCTCATTTCATAGATCAGTGAACAAGGTTAAGTTTTGGTGGTCAAGTCCATATCTCAGATACTATAAGCAATAGGGCTAGTATATTCGGTGTATGGAAGGACTGTAAGGTGTACATGTCCAACTGGCAGGTGTCATCTGACCTTGACCTCATTTTCATGGTTCAGTGGTTATAGTTAAATTTTTGTGTTTTGGTCTGTTTTTCTCATACCATATGCAATAGGTCTACTATATTTGTTGTATGGAATGATTTTTAAGTGTACATGTCTAGCGGGCAGATGTCATGTGACCTTGACCTCATTTTCATGGTTCAGAGGTCAAAGTTAAGTTTTTGAGTTTTGGTCTTTTTATCTAATGCTATATGCCATAGGTCAACTATATTTGGTGTATGGAAATATTTTATGATCTTTATGTCAGTCGAGCAGGTTTTATTTAACTGTGACCTCATTTTCACGGTTCATTGCACAGTGTTAAGTTTTTGTGTTTTGGTCTATTTTTCTTAAACTATAAGTAATGTGTCAACTATATATGTTGTATAGAAGCATTGTTAGCTGTACCTGTCTGCCTGGCATGGTTCATCTGACCTGGACCTCTTTTTCAAGGTTCATTGGTCTTTGTTTAGTTATCTTGGTTAATGTTAAGTTTATGTGACAGTTGTAATAAAGCTTAGCTTTATACTTAGGACTATCAACATAATATCAATGATTAGTATAGAAGGCGAGACATTTCAGCTTGTGCACTCTTGTGTTAATATTGTACTCCTTCATAATCAAGACATTTTTCTCAAATATGGAGTTTCAATTTGATTTCAAAATTTTTTATATAACACAAAATTAAATCGCTGATAATATCAGAACCTTTCAGTTTATTTTACTAACAAAATAAACCTGTTTATTCTTGCATTACAGGAGAGAAGTGGAATGTCGGATGCACAGCGCAGAAAACAACGTGAACAAGTTCAAAAGGAAGTAGATAAGTTACGAGGCTCCATACAAACTTTAACACGTAGTGCTAATCCACTTGGTAAAATTATGGACTATGTTCAAGAAGATTTAGATTCGATGCAAAAAGAATTAGAAAGATGGAAAACAGAAAACAAAGAACATCAGATTGAATTAAAAAGGGAAAAAGGGTTAGTTTGTCAAATTACAAAAAAAACAGAGCTGAAATTTTTTTTTATTTAATATAATTCAATTAAAAAAATTTACTATTAAAATAACTTTGAAATATAATCATGGTGTGTCCACAATAAAAGTATATTTTAAAGAGTAAGTGCAAGTCAGAATGCATGTTTTTCAGTCAATTGGGAAAGCTGGATGTGTCAAAAGATATTAAACTCTCCTTTAAATTAAACATAAAAAAAAAATAAACTTAAGAAGTATGTAGTAGGTAAATTGCTTTACAAATAATACAATTAACGAACATGACGAAATTGAACTAATTTCCACAAATGAAAGAAATGCATCTGCTTTGGGGGCCTGTTAATTCAAGGTATCAATCTGACAGTTGTATGTTTAGAAAACATTTGATGTATTATTTTAAAACTTATGAGCATATGCGATTGAAGGAAAAGTGCTATTATTGCAGTTCTTCATCTAAAAGTTACAGTGAGAATCAGTGTGTAGCAAAATTAAATTTGGAAATATTTTACTGGATGCTTTGATTCGTGCAGGAGAAACATTAGATTGCCTGAAAGCATTTTCATAGTGTTTTTGTTAGTAAACAATGTTGAGTAAACAATGGAATATCTTGAAAGATTTAATTTGAGGTTGTTTACCTAGGTTAAAGGGCAACAGCTCTTTATTTGTTTTAACAATTTTAACACATGTGTTCTAAGTTTTGTAGTAACATATTTATTCCAATTCTGTGTCATGTGAATGTTTGAAAACCATTGATAACATTAACACTTAACTATTTGAAGTTTATCAATGTAGACCCCCTTTAATATATTTTTTTTCTGTTATTTTTTCAGAGTGACAGACAAAGCTGTAGAACCACTTAAAGCACAACTATCTGAAGTTGACCAAGCTATTAAGGATCAACTAGATCTGATCGCAGCCACCAAGTCGAACATCGCTAGAAATGACCAAAAAATAGATAAACTCTTACAGAGTGTAACACGATCTTGAAAATTTAAATGTTTGTATTATTTGTTTAGAAAATTAAGATATAAATTGAGCAAAAAAAGGAAAAAACTGATATTAGTTGCCAGTCAAACATTCTAAGCAAATAAAGTTGCAAAATTCAAAGGTCTCAAATGATTTCCTTAGTAAATAATTTTTCTGGATACTTTTTGCTTTTTAAAAGAACTAATAAGATTTATATTTGATATCAGTAAATTAATAATAAAATGGTGCATGCAAAGTTCATGTAAGCATTGTATTGTTAAAAATATTTATAATCTATTCTACTGTCACTTCTTTCATCATTGTTAAATTTGATATGTGCCGAGAATATTAGCCGTTTAAAAAGATAGTTTCAAATCATCTTAATATAATAAAAAAAATCATAGAATGCTACATGTACAATAATTATGCATTTATATGTAAATGCAAATGCATAGTCGACTGGCAGAAATACATGGGAATTTATATGTTATGTCATGCATTTTATTAGGCTGTAGAATATAGTCTAGTAATATTTTTTTTATAAAGATCTGATTCTTTGACAGTTTGAGTGAATGTACGATGGTATGTCTGGTTTGAAAGTGTGAAAGTTAATTTGTGATGGAAAAGTGATAGTTTTCATACCAAGATTGTTATCCCCCCTTTTCACTGGGTTTAATTTATCTGTTTTATGTTGTGCATCCATATAAATTAATTTTTTTCAGAAGGTAAATGAATCATTAAGTTGAAAGTTTTTATAAAAACTCTTGCTTGTCTAAATATTAATTTTTTCCTTGTATGTATTTTACTTGAAGAAAAATTGTGGGTTGTGATGGTTTGAAGATTGGAAAAGTCTGAAAAACACAGATTAATATATTTTGTACTTGTTCCCAATATTTTTAATAAAGTAAGATTTTGAACGTATTAATAATTGGTTTTTGTGTTGGATGAATTAAGCTATTATTGTCTTCACTACTAGAACACACATTTTGTAACAAGTTTCTATAATAAAGATAGGTGCAAACAGATGAGCTGTGTGGGAAGGGGAGATAATAAATGATCATACAGATGAGCAAAGTGGAAAGGGGAGATAATAAATGAGGCATAAGTGATTGTATAAATGATTTCATGTCTGTTTTGGTTTTTCGTTGTAGATTTGCAGAAAAACCTTAGTATTGTCGTCTTTGCATTTTGTTTAATAAGTTTGTTATTGATAGTTTATGTAATGTTTGCCAACGGAAGTTAATAAAACAACATGGAGATGGATGGAGAGTTGTCTCATTGGCACTCATACCACATCTTCCTATACCTATGCAATCATATTTGGCAAGATTGATAACATATTATCTTTGGCTCTCTCTAACTTTTCTCGTAACTTACAAAAAATGAAGAAGAAAAAATGAAATATGTCTTTATGGTACAGGTTCTGTTTTCAGTGTAATTACATATTGAAAATTAAAAAAAAATGACTGCCAAGAAATAGCGAACTTGACAGAAAGTGGCATTAAATACCAATGAATCAATTTTCAGTGTGATTTCTTATTGAAAATAGTAGAGAGAATCTTACAGCTTTTAATGATTGATTAAAAAAGATAAATTCAAGAAGCTTGAGAATAATTTATATGACATATTTATAAATATTGAAAGTTGTATATTAAATTTTGTTACTGTTACAAATTTACATATCAAAATGGCAGTATAAAGTATAATTGTATAACTGAAAGGAACATCTTATTTTAGTAATATTTATTGTTTTTTTATTTTGTTTCATAAGCTTCAAGAATTCAGAAACCATTATTTTCATCTTAGCAAAAACGTGTTCATGGAAATTATTGAAGCTATTTTTTTGTTGTTTTAGTGTTTCTTTTAAATGTAGAACTGCTATTTGTGTATCAAAGTTTTTTGATGAACCAAACAAGTTATTTTAATCAACATTCCATTTTATTTGCTTATAAAAAACAGAAAAATTCAGCTGAAATGTTAAATTAATATATTAAAACATTCCACATGCATATGATATCTGGTATTACATGTCGGCAGATTTTTGTATGTTTTTTGAAATAAGGTATTCTATGTTGTTAAATATCTTAAGTTAAATTTTTTGGTATAAAATGGTAACTGTATGCTTATGAGTATAGAATGTATTAAAAGTTATTTATGAAAATATTTATTTATGTACTTGAGACAAAATAATATTTAAATGGCAGTGAAAAAAGTGTGAAAAATTTATACTGGTTGTCCAAATGTATTGTTGCTAAAACTGATATGTTTCTCAAGCAAAATGGTACTATATACTGCAATCTAATTTATTTTCATGCATGATTTTTTTAGATGTAACTTCTTTTTAACCAACTTTGCAGCAATAATTATTTTTGCTATCTTCTCATTTGCTTAATATTTACAAATATCCAAGTTTCACATATCCGTAATATTTTTTATTTTTACTTGTGAAAGTTGCAAATATCATTTGGTTTACAGTTTATGAAATTATATTTCAAAACAATCATACCTGTATTTTACAGTCTTAACAGGCAGTAACAATACTTGAACTTAAAATAAAAATCCTTTTCTTTCCAGATATTCTATCAGATTGTTTTCCATTACCAGATTTCACATTCATACTTCCATTATTTATTTACAGATTTAGTACAAATACTGTTACCCACTGAAAGCAGTCTTATGTTGATATTGTGAGGTTGTGTTGTGATAGTTAGAAAAGAGAGATCTGATGTGCTCATTTATGTCACATGTCTTTTGAAACCATCAAGTTTCTGAATTTATAATGATTCATTTTCATTTAAGTTATTCAGCAACACCAGCTAGTTATCCTCCATTTCAATAATAATTTTTGACTATTTTGTATTTTTTTCATTGATTTTTTTAGGAGTCAATTTCTTATATCTGCATGCCAATCAAGTTCAGAATATGAATTGTTTATACAACTTCAGTGCTTGGTATATTTGTAAATCAATTGGTTGCATTAACCTATAAACATCTGATTTTAACAAACTGTTGAAAAAAAAACCCTCCTTTGATAAGACATTGAATCTTACTGGTACATGTATCTGTTACTACTCTGAGTTAGTTGTTAAAGGACACATCATATGATTATTTTTATTACATATTATATTTTCAGAAACTTGATGTTAAGAAATGTTGTTAAGTCTCAGGATTTCTAAATCCGTCCACGTCAGTATGACATTTGTATATTTTTTTCAATAAACTATTGTTGAAATCTGCTGAATGATCTTATTTATACTCGTACAATAATTAACCATTGGTTTAAGGGGAGAGATCCTATTGCGCCACAACTTTTTTCTCCAATGCTACGTTTGTGCCACATATTACATGGTATCATTTTAGCTAAAAATAAAACATATGATTGCGCCAATTAGAAGAAAAATGACTTTCCCACTCTTTTATTCTGACTTGGAACCGGCAGTTTACACGTAAAAAATGTTTCCTTTTCTAAAACATATCTTCTTCTTACTGCTACTGCATGGGTACTTCCCAATTAAATGTATGCAGTAGCTTGTAACTTCACTTAATGGTCCGAAAAATACAAACATTGAAGGTTGACATGCATAAATAAAGGCAACAGTAGTATACCGCTGGACAAAAAACAAAATCGGGGTAACAAACTAAAACTGAGGGAAACGCATAAATATAAGAGGAGAACAACGACACAACACTACAATGTAACTAACACACACAGAAACGGACCAAGCATCAGACAAAATCCCACGAGAATAACAAATATAACATCAAAACCAAATACATGAATTTGGGATAGACAAGTAACGTGACACATCTTATCGCAATGTCAATTTACACTCAAAAATAAGAGAAAACAAACGACGCAACGCTAAATTGTAACACACACAGAAACGAACTATAATATAACAATGGCCATATTCCTGACTTGGTACAGGACATTTTTAAAGGAAAAAATGGTGTGTTAAACCTGGTTTTGTGGCATGCCAAACCTCGCACTTTAATGGCAATGTTAAATATAACATAGAAATGACAACATAATATTACAGGACTACAATACAAATAAATAGGAAAACGTATTAGACAAAGAAACACATGATTAATGAATAACAAAAAGCATCAGGTTTAAAATTTAATACGCCAAAAACGCGCCTCGTCCACACAAGACTCACCAGTGACGCCCATAAAACAGTTCAAAATAATTCTTATAATAGAGCCCATACGCATGGTGGGAACAAAGCACTGTGTCATCAACATATGTGGCTAAAACATTATCAGCAAAAGCTTCTATATTCTTCTCTATTGGTATATTTTTATCAAAAGTTTAGCAAAGCAATAAGTTTTATTCTCTCTCTGTACATTGACTGTCTAATGCATTTTAAGTCATTTCTCTCCAGAGGCCCAACTTTATGGTGAAATATCTCCGAACATATGATACTTTATAAGCCAAAAATAATAATAAATATATATTAATCATTAATATTTATGATAGATATGTGTACAGGTAAATTGGCGCAAATGAGTTCTGAATATTGGCGCAATTTATATATTTTTGGAAAACAAAATTTGGCACAAATGATACCCCATAAAAACACTATATACTGTAATTCAGAAATTATTGAGTTTTTTATTATTGTGAAAAATGCAACCGAGTTGTTAAAGCAATAATTTGAACTCGCATTTTGAAATATTTTATATGAATTAAACAGGTTTTTTCTTAAAATCGCATTTAAGTCTAAAATGACTAAATTGCAATAATAAATGCATGCAATAATTTCTGAATTTACAGTATTTAACTTATATTTTTTACGTCACAAATATATAATTTTATAAAAAAAAAATGTGGTATGATTGCCAATGATACAACTCTTCACAAGAGACCAATTGGCACAGAAATTAACAATTATAGGTAACCGTACGGCCTTCAACAATGAACATACCGCATAGTCCCCTATAAAAGGCCAAGAAATTACATATGTAAAACAATTGAAACAAGAAAACTAATGGCCAATTTATGCACAAAATAATGAACAAAAACAAATACTGATAGCCAATAAAAACAAATAAAAAAATCATGTATCTAAGACTACTTTTGGATATCTGTTCTGGCATCTTCTTTTATATATGTATACACACAAGAAACTATATATTCATACTTGTTTCACAAGTAATACGAAAATGTCGATATGAAAAATAAATTACAGGAAGCATGAACTGCGGAAAGATGTAATCCTGGTAATTTTATTGCCAAACAATCATATAGTTATGACAAGATATACATACACTCTATTAAATTGATTTCTGAGCTGAACACTTCTTTAAAGATCTTTAAAGACATAACACGCTATGCAATGCTATGAGTAAGAAATTGTTCAGTCTTGCATTCAAAACTGGTACACACATATTCATTTGTCTTAAACAGTTCAGTAATATCAGATTGATCAAAGAACTAAGTAAGTACTGAATGTTTGACTTTTAGTTATATCAGAGACATATATATACACATGTGTATATATGTCTCTGGTTATATATTGCCTCCATATCCCCGTTTCTAAGCGTCATCCTTATATCGTTGATATGTCAAGTCAATGCACTATTATTGTCTATATAGATTTGTCAGCAGTTCCTGGTACACTGCAACACCTTATGTTACTCATGCAAAACTCCAGATGGGTCAACAGTTGTTGCTACCCGGTGTCACCTCGTGTTGCTCGTGCAAATATCTTTTGATGAGCTATTACCTGTGATTGGACGTTGTTTCGGATTGAAAAAATTTCTTACCCTAAGACATAACCAAATATAGTTAAACATCAATATATATTAATTCTCGAACCCTTATTTGGATATATAGTATACTGGTATACGATGCTGGACGAAGGTTGTCACGTCCTATTGTATGTCTGAAAGACAAATTATTCTATAAAAATGATCGTCATGGTGAATACAAATGCATTGTTTGTTAGTTAACGATGAGATTCATATTAATGTGGAAACTTACTATACGCTTGGTACAGCCATTTTCTTAGGCAGAAAAAAAATATTCTTTTTTGCCTTAAAAATCATATATGTTATAGTTATTGACCAAGCAAGTCGGTATATGTACCGATTATCAGGTTATCTGCATGTTGATATCGTAAATTATCAGCTGCGAGACATAATATGAACCTTTTTGTCGAGTGAGCGTAGCGAACGAGATCAAAAAGCCTTCATATAATGTCAAGCAGCAGATATTTTACAATATCAATATGCAGATAATCTGATAATCGATTTATCGGGCTATATTTGCGTGTTTCAGAAGTGTTTTCTTTGTTTCACCAGCACACAAAAGATGACTTGATAAGTTCGGGTCAAAGTTATTAACGTCGGTTCAAACATTATGACGTCGCTGATATGTCCGGGTCAAAGTTATTAAGGACGGGTCAACGTATTTGACGTCACAAAGACATGATACGGAATAATATTAAGAGCTGAACAGAGTGATATAGACAGTGGGACGACCGATAAGTCATTTAATCTGCACAGCACTAGATGACCCAATAACCCGAACGACGTAGGAGTTCGGGTTATTGGGTCATCTCGTACTGTGCAGATTAAATGACATATACCGATTTGATTGGCCAAAAACTGTTTTAACACATGACGCAATCAATTTACGTGAACCACGGTTTTAGAAATGTGGAAGTTATTCCGCAAACCACGGATCCTAGGAAAGTTTCTTGTAGGGTAAAGAAAGGGGGAAATATGACTTTGGTAAGTTTTAAATTAATTTTTTTTTTTATATTTTATTTAGACTCATTCTAAAATTGCGATTTAATGGTATATTTTTTTTTATCGTTACCGTTAAATTTATTCCCAATCTTTATCTAATTGGTGACGATTAATACTTTGACAAATTGTGTACTTTCAAATCGGTGTATGAAAAAAAAACATAACTACAAGGGTTATTGAGTTTAAATAAGATTAATTGCTTTTGAATTTCTTTCTCTCAATGATATGCTTAGAGAAAAAAAGAGGAAGATGTTATATTACCAAAATTTAAAATGTTGAATAAACAGAAAATACGTTTCTCTTTCAAACCCTTTTACTCCCCGAAACCCTCTCAAAAAATTACTTTTTATCTACTGTATTACTTTTTAAGACACGTCAATCTAAATGAAGTCTGATTGATCTCCAACTAATCACCCTGTTTTAAAACAAACTTAAATATGGTCCTCATTAAATTCGATCGAAAAATAGTCCCTTTATGGGATTGAATAGATATTCAAAAAGTCGTTATAAATTCCATTGAGTCTGAACCAAATCCAAATCAGATTTCTTTTATTGGGATATTCTTAGATACATTTCTTTTTTGGCAGAAATTACTAAAAAAATGTTTTAACTATCTTTCTAACTTTAAAACACTGATTTAGATTTACGTTGTACACAAAATATAATAAAATAGTTTATGTCCCAGCTTATCCTTTTATAGCTGACTATGTGGTATGGGCTTTGCTCATTGTTTAAGGCCGTACGGTGACCTATTATAGTTGTTAATGTCTGTGTCATTTTGGTCTTTTGTGGAAAGTTGTCTCATTGGCAATCATACCACATCTTCTTTTTTTAAACCTTTCTTTTTCTTATTTTGAAACTACGATGTTTGTACGAAGTTCAACTGTCGTAATTTTAAGGCAGATAGCGGATTCGGGAGTGGGGGCGAACAGGTCGTTAACCCTTGGATTGGACAAAGTATCGTGTTTTAGCTTAAAACCATCAATATTGCCTTTAGTCTCGCTACACTCGGTGATATTTTTTTTTAATTTGATAGAATAACGCCCCTTTCAAAATCCAGGAACCGCCCCTAAAGGTAAAAATAGATTTGAACTGTGCAGTATATCTGAGGTAGTAAATGCACACCTTCGCTGTGCATTATCCAGATTATAGCACAGTAAGAACAAAGAGATTTTACTCTTGCCATGTGTTAACTACGTAGTAACGCCCAGTGGCAAAATGATCTTGCATGTTTTAACAGATGTGGTGGACGCTGCCTCGTCATAATGGGATTTTCTATGACAGAAAGGACAGGGATGACAATATTTTAATGTCTCAGTCAAGTCTAGGGGTACAACTTTAAACAGTTCGCATAGTACTTTTATTTACCATATTCTGGAAGTATAAAAGGTAATCCATAATAAAGCAAATCTTAAGTGAGAGTATAAATTGAATATCAATACAGATTTTGAGCAAATCGTACAGCTGCTGTTTTTTGGTTGTCAAAATTTAAAAGGTTTTGAAGCTGATTTAATAGTCTCTACATGACGTCTGATTGATAATATGTCAATCAATATTAGTCCACCAATAACAACTGTCATAAAAGCTATTCCCACGGCACCAACTTGAGATGCAGAAGACCGGTTGTCTTTCGCACTAATATACTTCAATTTTGTTTTTGTCAATGTCGATTTATCTACTGTCAGATTACGTTTTATTTCTTCTAAAACAGGAGCTAGTATGACACGTAGTTCAGCCATAGTATAGTTTGTTGTATTTTGAGATGCCCAATAGTCTAGCTTTCTTTTAAACTCACAGGAACACGGACACATTGGTTCATCTGAAACAGAGATTAAAGTATGTATAGTTTGTTCAATTTTGAAATGCATAATAGTATAATTTTGCCTCAAATACACAGGCACATGAGCCCGTAGGTGAACTAAAACAGAGTGATTAATATATGTATTGTTTTTTTACATTTAAAGATGCCCATTAGTCTGCAACAGAAAAAAGATATAAGCAATATTCGTTATTTTCTTAATCATTAGTCTTAAATAGGGCTTCTGCTCAATGATATTTTTATTTGTTTCTTATCTTCATATTCAATGTCATGCTTCTGATTGTTGATATATGTACACCTGAGTGACTGGTCGAAGTCCTTTTTTATGTCATCGATATAGCCTTAATTATATCTCTGCTACATGGCATCGTTTTAGTGCGATATTTTTACGCAAAATAATGCTTATTTTTGTACCTCCTCGAAGGGATTAATAGCATGAACTGGCTCAGAGACTAAGTAATGCACATGAGCTTATTTTTTTAATCTTTATTCATAATTAGCATCTGTTTTATATATCTTCATTTTCTTCATTGTCTTCACCGAATGCAATGGTATATATAATCTGTAACAATAACATCTCCATGCCTCATATATCATGTACTGTAGTACGACGCTAGATTAAAACTGACGAGGAAAGGTAACACACGGCCACCGAGAGCTTTATTTTTGTGAAGTCCAGGTGGTCGTGTGGTCTAGCGGGACGGCTACAGTGCAGGAGATTTGGTGTCACGATATCGCAGTAGCATGGGTTCGAATCCCGGCGAGGGAAGAACAAAAAATTTGCGAAAGCAAATTAACAGATCTAACATTGTTGGGTTGATGTTTAGACGAGTTGTATATATATATATCTCTCAGTAGCATGGGTTCGAATCCCGGCGAGGGAAGAACAGTTTCGCAAATTTACAGATCTAACATTGTTTGGTTGATTTTTAGACGAGTAATCTTTATATATATATATAAGTGCCTATAAATAGCAGCACATGATATACAAATCTATGGGAGTGTGGATTAATATATATATATTAACACACGGCCAGCGAAAGCTCTTTTTTGAGAGCCCAGGTGGTCGTGTGGTCTAGCGGGACGGCTGCAGTGCAGGCGATTTTGTGTCACGATATCGCAGTAGCATGGGTTCGAATCCCGGCGAGGGAAGAACCAAAAATTTGCGAAAGCAAATTTACAGATCTAACATTGTTGGGTTGATGTTTAGACGAGTTGTATATACATAATGTACACAGCCATGTATCACCATCATTGATGGCGATCCGATGGATACATCTGTTGTAGGGTTGTCACTGACTCAGACGTACTTATAAATATAATTATTTTCTGTGACTGTATCTTACATTCATTTGTAGGATCCTTTACTATAGATAATTTAGCTGATCTGTAACAATAACATCTTCATGCCTTATATATCATGTACTGCAGTACGCCGCTAGATTAAAACTGACGTGGAAAGGTAACACACGGCCAGCGAAAGCTCTTTTTTGAGAGCCCAGGTGGTCGTGTGGTCTAGCGGGACGGCTGCAGTGCAGGCGATTTGGTGTCACGATATCGCAGTAGCATGAGTTCGAATCCCGGCGAGGGAAGAACCAAAAATTTGCGAAAGCAAATTTACAGATCTAACATTGTTGGGTTGATGTTTAGACGAGTTTAATATATATATATATATATATATATATATATATATATCACAGTAGCATGTGTTCGAATCCCGGCGAGGGAAGAACCAAAAATTTGCGAAAGCAAATTTACAGATGTAACATTGTTGGGTTGATGTTTAGACTAGTTGTATATATATACACACATATATTTATATATATCTCAGTATCTGAGAGCCCAGGTGGTCGTGTGGTCTAGCGGGACGGCTGCAGTGCAGGCGATTTTGTGTCACGATATCACAGTAGCATGGGTTCGAATCCCGGCGAGGGAAGAACCAAAAATTTGCGAAAGCAAATTTACAGATCTAACATTGTTGGGTTGATGTTTAGACGAGTTGTATAATATATATATATATATCACTGGAATCAAAATGTTCTCTAGTTTATAATGAAATAAAAATAATGTGTACTTTTAATATATTAAAAATATTCCATCCAATGAACATGGGGAAAAAAAGGTCTAATTTGAACATAAAAAACTTGAAACCTGGTCATGTGCACACCCATGAAGACATGATCCATGCACATTTTACATAATCAAAACTGTATATATAGGCGTAAAAAATAATTTTCACATGTGCAGATATATATATTCATTAAATAAAATAATAAAATAAGTAAAAAGTTAACAGTTCCATTCTATCGATTTCATCCTTCCATTGGGACTCTTCAGGATAACTGATGTAGTGTCGCTATAGGCGACGTCGTTAAGGAGGTTTATGACGTTCCGTCATTGTTCGTTATTAAAAGTTCTCTGGATTTAATTTTGATCGGTTAAGAAATAAATCCTTCATGTTATGTTCTATGCTCATTTTAACATGGATAGGCATTATATTTGTCGATATTTTATACTGAGCGTTAGCGATCGCGAGGTGTAAAATGTGGTCAAATATAATGCCTACTCATGTTAAAATGAGCATAGAGCATGACATGGAGGAATTATTTCGATTCTAATAGGACAAATACAGTACTTTTATAGGTCGAAGAGTACGAAATTACCGTAATTTTTTTTGGCTGTTCCCGTTTCCTCCTGGAGGAGTCTGTGCATTGCATTTCATATTTGATAAGCTTAAAAGCTACGAGCAGGGTAAATATATGTTGTTTCATAAAAAAAAATATAATAATGTTTATGTTAGCTGCTTAAATATATATATTTTAAAGGATAACGATGGACATATCGTTAATATAAACAGTAAGTTCGTGCGCATGTGTCAAACATATTTTGTGCTCATTTGAACACGGCTTTGTTTACAAAGGGTAATAAGGACGTCATATTAGAATATGAAATAACGTTCCATCTCTTTTCTATATGCTTCATCCCGTCTACATTTAAAAATAGGCATTATTTGAAAATGCTTTTTACATAAAGGCAACAGTAGTATACCGCTGTTCAAAACTCATAAATCCATGGACAAAAAACAAAATCGGGATAACAAACTAAAACCGAGGGAAACGCATTAAATATAAGAAGAGAACAACGACATAACACTAAAATGTAACACATATAGACAAAATCCCACGAGAATAACAAATATAACATATATATATACCATCAAAACCAAATACATGAATTTGGGATAGACAAGTACCGTGACACGTCTTACCACAAATGTCAAGATGGGCACTAATTGGCGAATTTCTGTATTGTGGGTGTTTTATTTGTTCTTTGTGAACTTGCACCCGTTCACAGAGGCTATTCCCGGTCTGTCCAATATAATTTTCGTGACAACCAGGACATGTGACGCAGTAAATAAGGTTTGTTGTCTTACAAGTCATATTGGCTTTCATTTGAAATTTTTTGCCATCTTCAAATGATTTCATTTTACCCGTTTCTAAATATTTCGTATCTTGGCCACAAACACCGCATCTTGAATCTCCGCAAGACTTTATTTCAAAGTCATTAACCTGTGGTTCGAACCGAGCTCTGGTTAAGTGATTCTTTAAGTTTTTAGGTTGTCTTCGGCTGTAGATTAAGTTTTCTTCCGGTGTCAATTTTTTCATAGTTTCACTTTCGTGTAGAATCGGAAGGTTTGATTTAATTGTATTAAAACGTTTGGTAAATACGGGTCATGTGTACTAACAAACGGTATTTTCTTTAAGGTTTCGTCCGTGTCTTTCACTTTCGGGGTTCGTAATTCTTGAAGTGTCAAGAGTTTAGATTTTCGAATTTCACTTTCGATTAAACCCTCTGGGTATAGCTGTTGTGTCAAATAGCCTTTTAATTCATTCAAACGTACTTCTCGAATTTAATGGTCAGATACTATAGCACAAATCCGTCTGGCCATACAGTAAGGTATATTTCGTTTTGTATGGGACGGATGACACGGCGAATGAAATTTTAAGTATTGATCGGTGTCTGTGGATTTATAATAAATATCCGTTGTTATATGTCTGCCTGATTTTAAGATGAGGATATCCAAACTGGTAGTTTTGTGTCACTGGTTACCATGGTGAATTTAATCGACGGATGTAAGGAGTTGATAAGATATTTAAATTTATATAAATCTTTTTCTGATCTGCTCCAAAATATTATACAGTCATCTAAATATCTTTTCCAAAATTAAATGACATAATCACAGAAATTTTGATCGAATTGGACAGATAGATGTCGATACATCTGTTGCTCTAAGTATCCCATCACTAAATTTGCGTATGTGGGGGCAACTTTAGTTCCCATGGCTGTACCTTTAATTTTTCTGTATTTGTTTCCGTCGAAATAAAATGTATTTTCTTCCAGAACTATTTTGGTAGCTTCTAGTATGAATAAAATTGAGAAAGGAAATGGTGAATATGTCAAAGCGACAACCACCCGACCATAGAGCAAACAACAGCCGAAGGCAACCAATGGGTCTTCAATGTAGCGAGAATTCCCGCACCCGTAGGTGTCCTTCAGCTGGCCCCTAAATTATGCATAATAGTACAGTGATAATGGACGTCATACCAAACTCCGAATTATACACAAGAAACTAAAATTTAAAATCATACAAGACCAACAAAGGCCAGAGGCCCCCGACCCGGGACAGGCGCAAAACCGCGGCGGGGTTAAACACGTCCACGAGATCTCAACCCTCCCCCCACACCCCCAGCCAATGTAGAAAAGTAAAAGAATAACAATACGCACATTAAAATTCAGCTCAAGAGAAGTCCGAGTCCGACGTCAAAAGATGTAACAAAAGAAAACAAACAAAACGACAACAACACATAAATAACAACAGACCACCAGCAGCCAACTGACATGCCAGCTCCAGACCTCAACCAAACCGACCGAAAGACTATGTCTTCATCATATGAACATCAGGCACAATCCCTCCCGTCAGGGGCCCAGTATCATACTATCATAAAATATATGAGAAGAACACAACCCGTGCCATGCCAACAACTGTTTTTTTTAGAAATAAATGTGTTTAGTTCCGATGCAAAGACCCCACCAGTGAATCAATGTTAAAGCCAAAACATGCAATCCCCAACGACCCGACAACAGCACCGTAACTATACCCCCCCCCAACAAGTCCACTCAAAGGTTTTGTCAGCCTCCGAGGAGAATACTGACATCAAATCTACTGTCAATTTCATCCCGTTTTTCTTCGATCCAGTATTTTACGGCTGTAAGACCTAGATCATGGGGAATATTTGTGTATAGACTTTGATGTTAACAAGTCTTTACACAAATATTCCCCATGTTGAAACAAATACAGACAAATTAAAGGTACAGCCATGGGAACTAAAGTTGCACCACATACGCAAATTTAGTGATGGGATACTTAGAGCAACAGATGTATCGACAAATATCTGTCCAATTCGATCAAAATTTCTGTGATTATGTCATTAAATTTTGGAAAAGATATTTATATGACTGTATAATATTTTGGAGCAGATCAGAAAAAGAATTATATAAATTTAAAGATCTTATCAACTCCTTACATCCGTCGATTAAATTCACCATGGAAACCAGTGACACAAAACTACCATTTTTGGATATCCTCATCTTAAAATCAGGCAGACATATAACAACGGATATTTATTATAAATCCACAGACACCAATCAATACTTAAATTTTCATTCGTGTCATCCATCCCATACAAAACGAAATATACCTTACTGTATGGCCAGACGGATTTATGCTATAGTATCTGACCATAACATTCGAGAAGTACGTTTGAAGGAATTAAAAGGCTATTTGACACAACAGTTATACCCAGAGGGTTTAATCGAAAGTGGAATTCGAAAATCTAAACTCTTGACACTTCAAGAATTACGAACCCCGAAAGTGAAAGACACGGACGAAACCTTAAAGAAAATACCGTTTGTTAGTACACATGACCGTATTTACCAAACGTTTTTAATACAATTAAATCAATTTAAACCTTCCGATTCTACACGAAAGTGAAACTATGAAAAAATTGATACCGGAAGAAAACTTAATCTACAGCCGAAGACAACCTAAAAACTTAAAGAAACACTGAACCAGAGCTCGGTTCGAACCGAATGTTAATGACTTTGAAATAAAGTCTTGCGGAGATTCAAGATGCGGTGTTTGTGGCCAAGATACGAAATATTTAGAAACGGGTAAAATGAAATCATTTAAAGATGACAAAAAACTTCATGTGAACGCCAATATGACTTGTAAGACAACACACCTTATTTACTGCGTCACATGTCCTGGTTGTCACGAAAATTATATTGGACAGACCGGGAATAGCCTCTGTGAACGGGTGCGAGATCATAAAGAACAAATAAAACGCCCATAATACAGAAATTCGCCAACTAGTGCCCATCTTGACATTTGTTGTAAAAAGCATTTTCAAATAATGCCTACTTTTAAATGTAGACGGGATGAAGCATGTAGAAAAGAGATGGAACGTTATTTCATAACAACGTTCCGATCAAAATTAAATCCAGAGATATATAAAACTCGTCTAAACATCAACCCAACAATGTTAGATCTGTAAATTTGCTTTCGCAAATGTTTGGTTCTTCCCTCGCCGGGATTCGAACCCATGCTATATATATGTATGTTGCCTGATTATGCATATGTACAGACATAAAAAAGTTATTTAAGAATTGACTGCTTCTTTTTGTAAATTTATTGGAGTGTAAAATCGTTGACCGAATTACATTATGTATGAAGCATTGAAGCTCTTTATTCTAAAAATGTACTCACGGTAAACGCTTTTAAAACCATATAAAATTGCTAAAAGAAGCATTCAATACTTTTAATTATATTTTTTGGTAGGATAATGAAAACACGATTTCTATCAAGTTTTTCTTTTATTTACCTGTGCACTTTATTGTGGAAGCTCGTGTCACCATGAATGTTACATTTCATTTTGAAATTAAGGTTAATTTTAGAATGACGCGAGATTGCTGGTAGCCAATCAAAATAACGTCTCACAATGCAACATATATGTAATGTAATTATATTGAAATAACCACAGACGTTACAATAAAAAGGTAGTATTTATCATGTTTAGTATATAATCTACGCAGGTGAGAACGGAAGCACGTTTACTTAACCCTATAGATTTTCACAAGTCGTTTAGATCAAAAAGGATTCTACTTTTAAATTTCAATAAATTTGATTGGTTTCCAGTTGTGCTTTGCAATAACATATCGCAATGTATCACGAATTAAATACTGCGTTTCCCTGTCAAATGACAAAGTACATTTATCAAGAACAAAGGTTGCATTGTTCAACTACATAACATTTAATTCTTTGTTTATATATATATATTATTTAAAATTGCAGGACGATGTTTGATGATTTCAAGTAAAAACTGCATGAAGTAATTAAGGATATGGAGTTTATATAATATGTCTAAAGGAGATCTACCAAATATACAGTATATAATGAAATCCAATGTATAGTTTTAAAACATGTAGCAACGGTTTGCCGAATTTCATATGGCTGTATCCTTTCAATAGCGTAATAACCAATAGTTATCAAAGGTACCAGGCTTATAGATTAATACGTCAGACGCGCGTTTCGTCCTCACAAGACTCATCAGTGACGCTCAGGTCAAAATAGTTATATAGCATAACAAGTACAAAGGTGAAGAGAATTGAGGACTTAAAATTCCAAAAGGTTGTGTCAAATACGGCTAATATAATATATGCCTGGGATAAATCCTTAGTATTTTAAAAAAAAATCATACTTTTGTAAACAGGAAATGTATATAAATTATTGATAAAATACAAGTTTTGACTACTGGGCTGGTAATATTTTCGGGGACGAAACGTCCACAAGCAATAACATCGACCCATGCAGTGGTGTTAATAGTTATCAAAGGTACTTAACACTCAAGACCTCACATAATCAGAATAAAACTGTCGTAACAATCTTATTAAACAATTTGATATCAATTGAGAACAATCCTTCTTGTCTATTAACGCCGTACAAAGCACACATACTGCATAAAAGAGGGACGAAAGATACCAAAGGGACAGTCAAACTCATAAATCTAAAACAAACTAACAACGCCATGGCTAAAAATGAAAAAGACAAACAGAAAAACAATAGTACACATGACACAACATAGAAAACTAAAGAATAAACAACACGAACCCCACCAAAAACTAGGGGTGATCTCAGGAGCTCCGGAAGGGTAAGCAGATCCTGCTCCACATGTGGCACCCGTCGTGTTGCTTATGTGATTACAAATCCGGTAAATAGTCTTATTCGGTAGGTCACATTCATGAAAGGGAAGGGGATTGTAGCATAATCGGCTAATGCTATATTAGTCCTTGACAAATGTCATGTTTAATAGACTAAGACAATCAAATATGTAAAGTCATTAACAATTTCTTTGCATATAACCTTGAAAAGGAAGTTGAAAAAGTTTATTACTGTATAGTAATCGGTAAATTTGTCATTAACAGGTAAAGGGATAATTAGCAAGGGGAATTGGACAACATTTTCTAATTGAATATGTTTAATGCATTAATGTATTCCTCAAAACAAAATTGAAATTCATTAATAACTAATGACTTCGAATATATATACACTATACAATTATCGGATAGCCCTATTTTATTACGCATCTTCTACTTAATCTTTTATTCAAGTGACGAACGAAATTCGTAAGTCAATTTGCTTTTAATACATTTAGGTAGGAACATACTTTTGAAGATACTCCGGTTTTGGACAAACAAGTTCATCAAGAGTTATTTTATTTACTACCACTCGGTTGAAGCCGCTGCTGATATATTATTCGTGCTCAATGGTTATATCAGTCCAGGAGTCAGTGCTTCGGGACTAACATCATTTATAGAGGCACAAAGTTGCCTTAAATAACAAGTGACAAATGAAGAACATATAATGGTCCTTTTTTGATACAATACTAATAATTCAATATTATAATCCTGGTACCTTTGATAACTAATTATAGCATATGTTTAAATTCACCATTCATTAAGAGAGAATTGATGAAAATAAAGGATTCAAGTTCCTTAGACATACTAGACTTGCGATAATTTGGCAGTCAGTTTATGTCCCGTTTTGTCGTTAAGCTACAAATATTTTAGCGTATTTACGAACCCTTGGATTTCATTCTTTTTTTATTTCAGAGTTGCTGATCAAGACAAATGACAGAAATGTATCAAGTTTTATTCATTTATAGAAAATTTTTGTCAGAATTGTAGAAATAAAAATCGAACTTTCTAGGAAAGAAACACCATTTCGCCGATTCGCTTAAGATGCATATTATCGATTATTTATTTTAGATCTCCAAACCATCTCAATATATATAAATGTAAGACCGCTGAGTGAATAATATAATTTCCAATTTCGCAACTCATACTATGATATCGACTACAATTATGGTGGTGATTGAATAATAAAACTAATGAAAAAACATTAGCTAAGATATTCGAAACTGATTTAAAATATCATATATAATCTCATTGGAAACCACATAACATGTTTAATGTCTAAAACAATACTAGTATACGTTAATTTATTTGTGCCAGTCTCTGTCTCTGTACCATTGTATTTTGGTTGATGAAAATGTAGAATATAAGCATTTTGATCGATTTTTGGGTACTTCGTAATTTCTTTTGCCTTTTTAAATTTTCCGATTCGAACGTCACTGATGAGTCCTTTGTAGACGAAAAGCGCGTCTGACATAAAACATTAAAATCCTGGTATTAGTGATGAGGTTATTAAATTCAGCCACATATTCTTGTATCTGTCCCAAATTAGGAACCTCTTCACATATTGTCCTTAGTCAATTCTTAACGTTTTTTTTTGTTATTTCGAAGAAGTGAGTATTGATTACTGATCTTTTATGGGTTAAACATGCATATAAATACATTACATGCAAGCTGCATTATGATATGTTACTTTGATTGGATAACAGGAATCTCACAGCATTGCAAATTAATTACCATTTTGAAATGAAATGTAACATTCATGATGACACAAGCATCGACAATAAAGTGCACAGGTAAGTAAAATAAAAGCTTGATAGCTATCGTGTTTTTATTATACTAGCAAAACACACGGCCGACACTCGGCTAGCCGAGAGTTTGGTCGGTTAATCTATATTGAGTATGTGGCTATATCGGCGGTTGGTCTGTTAAGCGGGTTGGCTAAAGTCTGTTAATCAGGTGTTATCGAGAAAATCATTGAAAGTTCAGCATGTTTCACTGTATAACTTTTTAAATATATGTTTATCATAAAAAATATTCATGTCTAACAAAACAATTCAATGTACTGAATCCAGTGGTGTAATTATTATTTTTCTAGCTTCAATGTACGATCTATTAAATGAAAAGGCGGGTTACTCATCAATAAATTTATACACATTTTACACACACAAACTGTACACAAAATGACACGTTGGTGGAATTTACGTGCATGCAACATTTTAAACATCGAAAAAAGACAGGCATTATGTTTGTTAACCATACTGAAATCATTGTGTGAAAAATCTTCACGCAAATCTGTATTTTGGTGACATAAATCAATCTTTAGTTAAAACCTGGTCTGTTAATGGGTCGGATGTATAAAACCCGGTCTGTTAATTGGTCTGTTAAGAGTTATGAATGGCAATAAAAGTATAATTTTATTGCTATATGGGGTGTTATCGGATCAAATGGGTAGGCTCAAGACGAGCGGCTAAAATATACGGAAACAACACATGAGCAATGAAACATTAAATATACGGAAACAACACATGAACCAGTGGCGGATCCAGGGGGGTTCCGGGGGTTGGAACAATTGAATGGGAGCATATAGTCTTTTTACTCTGGGTTGAGAACCCCCCCCCTCCCTTTTTAAAATGGCTGGATCCGCCACTGTGTACAATGAACAATTTGAAGCTTGAAGCGCTTCATTCTAAAAATGTGCGCACGGTCAACGCTTTTACAACCCTATAAAGTTACAAAAAGAAGCATGCAATACTTATAATTACATTTTTTTAGCTATGATCATGAAAACACGAATTTTATATATTTTTTCATTTAATTCACCTGTGCACTTTATTGTTGGAGCACGTGTTATCATGAATGAAAAGTTGTATTGAGCAATGCAACTGCTTGCGGAATAACACATGATACGCAGTAAGCCAATCAGAATAAAGTATTATAATGAAACATACATCTAATGTAATTATTTCTTAAATGGCCGCATATGTCATGTGGATTCTGTTTAATTGTCATTTGAACGACAAATTTATGTGACGTATAAAATTTTCTGATGTCAGACACTCAAATCAATGAATGTGTTCGTAGATAGTAGATGTTTTTGTGTTCTGTTAAATTGTTCCTTTGAAAATTGTTATACGATGATGACAGATGTACCCATATTTTGACTATTTTATTTATTGTGTCTGTTTATTAAACGCCATCAATGTAAATATAACGGATTTTTTTGAGACTGTCATTAAAGTTAGAGGGTTAGCGCTATAGAGCCAGGTTTAATCCACCATTTTCTACATTTGAAAATGCCTGCACCAAGTCAGGAATATGACAGTTCTTGTCCATTCGTTTTTGATACGTTTTGTTATTTGATTTTGCCATGTGATTATGGACTTTCCGAATTGATTTTCCTCTAAGTTCAGTAATTTTGTGATTTTACTTTTTTTTGTAAACAACATATGATTAAGTAATAGAAATAAAGAACAAATTGGATGATGCTTACGAATTAGGGTTTTTCGTCCAGTGACAAATATCATGTGCATATGAGAATGACAACACGTTATATGCACTGGACAGATGTACAGTTTATATTTATTTTACCGGTACCCTGTGTTGTATTAGAAAGACACCTTCAGTCGGATTTGAGAACGTGCTACTTTGAACAGACACAAAAATTGAGGCTGATTGAAAACATTAATAATAAATTCATGCATATTCCAGCGGACAATTTATATCTAGCTATATTGAAGTGACACCCTTCAATAAAATGCAAAGAAAGTCGAAATAAAAATGCTCTTACTAGTAAATCACAACCGAAATGAATGACAGACGGACATTTTTTTTACAAAACTTGATGAACAATTCCAATCAAGATATTTGAGGTTTGCGTTATAACGCAAATATAGGAAGAAAAATTAAAAAAAAAAGAATGTGTGGCGCTAATTCGCTTCCGTAGGATACTGTTGCACCGTATTATCATTTTTTTTTATTACTTAAGAACATCTCATTCTTAACTTTTTCTATGGGAAAATATATAGGTAGCAAAAATAACTGTGGCTAAATAACTCTTAACTGACACAATTTCAATTGTCCAACCCATTAACAGACTTTATTCCCATAATTTTCACTAAAACGTGGTAATATTCACGTTATATTACAATTATGAAATATTCACCAATGCAAATTTATTTTTTAGACCCAAAGTACTATTTTGTGTCCTTTAAATGATATCTAAAATTGTTTGTTTCGACTTTTATTAAAAAAATTCCTATGCGTATAAGCATAAATACTACATACTTGCGCGACGCCTTTTAATTTTACTGAAAACTGCGTAGACTATGAAATGTTTTTACAAGTGGAAAATGTTCTATGATAGATATCATTTTGTCAGACACTTTTCTTTTTTTGATTTGGTTCTTATAATATGCCAAAAATCTGTATATTTGATACAGTTTAACATTAAATTGTGCGTTTTACTCTTAACAGACGTATAGCCAACCCGATTAATAGACCAATCTCCCATATAGCCGCATACTCAATATAGATAAACCGACCAATCTCTCGGTTAGCCGAGTGTCGGCCGTGAAAACAATGTAATTATAAGTATTGAATAATTTAAAAAGAATTGAGTTATTTAATTGGGTTGTAAAAGCGTTGATCGTGTGCACATTTTTAGAATGAAGCACTCCAATCAATTTACAAAAAGAATCATTCAATTCTCAATTATTACTTCAGTAGTTTTGTTTCAATATAGTAATGAAAAACCAATCTTTGTTATATATACAATTTATTACTTAACATTCATTACTCTTTACACCTTATTATAGACAACAATAAAACAAATAAAGACATGGGTACTTACTTTTAATGACATCTAGCAAAACAGGCGAACTTGACGTGTTTCCTAATAAATTTGTTGCAGTACAAATATATTCACCAATATCACCTAATGTTGTCGATGAAAATGTCAATGGTGGCGAATTTATATCCCCGCCTTGTATATTACCAGTAAAACTGATGAAAACGCCATTTTGCTTTTTCTTCCATTCAACAGAAATCACATTTGGTAAACCACTGGCTTCACAGAAAAGCGTAATACGTTCTGATGCATTCACCCGAACTTCAGTTTGATTTATCATAATATTTGGTAATCCTTCAATTACAAACAGCAATGTTAATTATATGGCCATATTGTGACTCTAACTTTCACATACTTACTTTAAACACAACATTTGAATTCTTAAAACCTGTTTACACAATTTTTAATGCTTTGTTATTTAATATTTACTTTTTTCGTGCTGTATCTGGTCTCACTATTTTTAATATGTACAACTACGTTATTTTCTTAATTTTCATTTTGTCCAAGTTATAGTTTTTTGTTTGATTTTTAACATTATTCTAATTCCCCCTTTTATAAATTTATGTTGTATTTATATTGTGTCATATATCAAAATTTTCGTTCAGAATATGTTTACTTGATTTTGTTTATATGTCTTTATGATTGAGTTAAGCCATTTAATTGATTTTGTATAGTGTGCTTTTCTTTGTTTTAGTGATACACTATTGTACAAGGTAAGGATGAAGGTTGGGGCTTGTTAAAAATTAAAAACCCGCTGCATTTGTTTTTCACCTGTCATGAGTCAGGAACCTGTTTCTTGTTTCTGTTTTATTTATATAGATTAGATCGTTGGTTTTTCTGTTTGAATTATTTTACGCTAGTCATTGTGGGCCGTTTTTAGCTTACTGTTCGGTGTGAGCCAAGGATCCGTGTTGAAGGCCGTACTTTGACCTATAGCTATTTACTTTTTACACATTGTGACTTCGATGTAGAGTTGTTTCATTGACACACATACCACAGCTTCTTATTTCTATTATATCCTAATCAAATTCTTATAGAATTCACTTGTAGACAAAAACATTTCATTTCGATATAAGACTGCATTAGAACATTTATATACCGGAAATTGATGAGACTGTCATTAAAGTGAGAGGGTTAGCGCTATAGAACCAGGTTAATCCACCATTTTCTACATTTGAAAATGCCTGTACCAAGTCAGGAATATGACATGTCTTGTCCATTCGTTTTTGATGCGTTTTGTTATTTAATTTTGCCATGTGATTATGGACTTTCCCAATTGATCTTCCTCTAGGTTCAGTATTTTTGTGATTTAGATTTAGATTTTTTTTTGACATACTGAGGACTTATCAAAAATAGACTCAACCGTTATATACTCGTATGCTATTTTTTATATGCTAAACGTAAAATATATGCATAGTAGTTATGGATGGCTTCACATTGTTTGCATTATAATTTTTTAATTTTGCTTTAACAGATGTATTAGGAAAACGTTTCTCCACTCACTAGAGACCTGTTTTCGCAGTCTTAGATCTTTTGGATTCATATTTTAACTGAATATTTACCCAAGTGCGACAACTTGGCTTACTTGACTCACATGGCAGGCCATGCATTCAGAGCAGGAGACACTTACTCATAGTTTGTTACCTTAATTTGCATCAGCTAAATGATGAGATTTGAACATCGATGAATAGCTCTCTAACTTACCTCCCTTTTCCAGGAAAACAACCTTATATGGTACGATATGTTTATTGAGTAATTATCTGGGAATTAAAAGCTGGTATCGCCCTGTTATCACTCTGTTTTGTGGTAAGCTATTGTTTTTACGTTACTCTATAAAAGTAAGCGGGCAAAGTGAAAGTGCCAATGCTAAATAACCATGAGGTAAATACAACACGCCTTTAATGCTATAAATGCGTAAGCTTTTTAATACAAAGTGAATGATAGACCAAGAAGAAAAATTATGAATGCAACATACCTCCTATAACGTCTAAAAGAGTTTCTGAACTCCTACCAGACAGATCTGTGGTTTCTCCTTGACAATAATATTTTCCAGCGTCGGAAAAATCAGCATCTAATATCAATAGTGAATGCCAGGTTTTGTTTGATCCAAGGTATTTTGAAGTGTTACCCAAGTCAACACAGACAGCTGTCCCATTTATTTCTCTTTCCCATGAAACATTTTTCAAATCAGGCTTTGACCATATCGTACAATCTAACGTCACCTGTTCGCCATAAACGACGGTATAAGTAGGACTTGATATTTCTGCTTGAACTGTAAAAGAATTATCATGTTTCTTTTTGTTATTGAATTTCTCATTTTATTGAAATATTACTGTCATTTGAGTATCAAGTTTTATATTTTCTCTTTTGACCTAAATCGTTTAACTATCATACATTATACTTCTGTAAGAATTTTTTAACAGAATTATCAACAGGAAACAAACTTATAATCATATAGGCTTAATATGCGTTACCTAACACCTAACAGAAACAGTGGAAAAGCAGATTGTCACCCTCGAAAAAAATTAACTAACCATGGCTTTGCCTCATTTGACAATGTTTTCTCGGGTTTAACCATCGGCATTATTATCCTCTCAGCTATATGTTATTCATATAATATTTTTTTTTCTCTAATGATAATTTGTTGAGATATAAATAGCATTCTTTACCAAATGAAGGAAAACGATAAAAGATTTAAATGAAATAAGGTATTATCATACATATATGGTCATCACAGATACCAATCTTATAGTTAAGTTTACACCTCGCTCGCAATTTTTCTGCTTGAGTCTGATCAATGGCGTTCGAAAAAAATAATGCTTAGAAAAAAGAAAAATATGATATTAATTAAGGATTATAAATAGAAATACAAATTACAAAATCGTCAAATAAATGCAATTAAATTTTATTTAATGAAGTTGATCAACATCCATCTATTTCGATAAAATAATAAGTTCAATCTTAATATTTTCGAACTTTAAAAATAACATCAAAGCTAAGTTTGAAATATTTCATGCTTTGGGTTCTTAAGACAAATATGTCTGTTGTTCATATGATATGAACCTTTTTAAATTTTTCTTATAATGAGTCATATTATTCTATAAATGGTTCATTTGAGTTGAAACTGTACTTGTTAAATGACTACATTGAATGGTTGCAGATACATGAGAACTGCGAGTCCCAATTTCAACATTATCTCAGCAGTTAGAACAGAATATACTTGGTAAAACATGTTTAAAGCAAAGTAAAAAAAAACTTAGATAATTATTTTTTGATAAAATCAGTGACATGACATTTAAGAGGGGCGAAAGATATCAGAGGAACAGTCGAACTCATAGATCGTAATAAACTGACAATGCCATGGCTAAATAATAAAAAGACGAACAGTCAAACAATAGTAAACAAGACACATCATAGAAAACTAAAGATCAAAAACTGGGGCTGATCTCAGGTGCTGTGGAAAGGTAAGCGGATCCTGCTCCACATGTGGCACCCGTCATGTTGCTCATGTTATTATGATGACAGAGTATGCTGTTTTGATTCTGTTGATTGTAACATTTCACAGTATTTTTTACAACATACCGCCTATCACATCAACCGTTATTATATCTCCCACCGTTGTCCCCACTTGATTTGTTGCTTCACATGTAAAATTGCCTACATCCTGAAAGTTAACGCTGTGGATATACAGGTCTGGTGTCATCACAGTACCAGAACTGTAGTGTGTCGATGCTGCGTCATTGTATAGAAAGATTCCTCTACTATGTATCATTTTCCACTGGATCGACGTCACCTCTGGCTGTCCTCGAAACGAACAATTCAAAACAACCGAGTCACCATACTTAGTAATATACAAGAACTGTGGTGATATAACAATTGGAAAATCTGAAATACAAAATAGCATTTTATAAACAATCACTAATAACAGGAAGCTACACTATATGACATCTTTGCAGCCATTTAATACTTGCAGGTAACCATTTTCAGAGTTCTAAGACTATTGCTAGATTGGCATAACAAATTCTTCTCACTCTACATGCATTATAAATTAAGGTTTTTGAACAAATGCGCAAGGTTTGCAAAAGCTCAATTATAGACCCTTATCAATTAAATGGTAATCTCTTTTAAGAAGACGAAGTACCCTGAAAACCAAACATTCAGAAACGTTCTGCTAAATATGTTTACGACTATCTAAGCCTGGGTATAAAACAAATCTGGTTTAACATTTAAGGAATAGTTAATAATCAGAAAATGATCCAATCAATATGTCATGTCAGCCCTGGAAGGCATTGGTAAACTTTTGTTACCTTTTATTATTTCTTTATATGTTTATGGGGATTCCATTGAAAACTAAAACCTTATTTTCATACAAGGTTTAGCTATATATAATATCAGGTTTAATCCGCCATTTTCTACAAAAGAAAATTGCTGTACTAAGTCAGATACATGTCAGTTAGTTTTAATTCCTTTGATGCGTTTGAGCTTTTGATTTTGTCATAGTTAACATGCTTGTAGTTATTTTCAGCTTGTCATGTTGTGTAGGCACTTGCTTATTGTTGAATACTATATGTTAATCTTGTATAATGGTTTTTATATTAAGTTTTGCTTTCTTTAATCTGTTTTCACTCTCATCTTTCTTCACATCTGCCTGAAAATCTGTATACCTACCAGAAATGGTAAAACCAATCGATGAGCCCATTCCTACTCCTCTTGAGTTGGTAACATGGCATGAGTAAGAACCCATATCTGATACACCTACATCGGCTATTACCAAAGAGGTTGAAGATGTTGTCGATCCTGTATATTTATTGACATTGGTTGAGCTATCAATGACCTTGACAATTGTACCATTGTTGAATTCCCACTCTACATTTAGAATTGGTAAGATTGAGCAGTATGGACATTCAAATGTAACTGAAGCGTGGTACGGCGATGACAATTCGGAAAAATTTCTATACACATATGGGGGTGATGCATCTACAATAAGAATGGCAACTTAGCTTAAGGTAAATTACCTCCTACAAATAAAATATGCTGTAATATTTGTATGATGGATATTATTATCGATGATGATCACTAAAAAAAAATTTCATTAAGGATATATTCTACATAATAAATTGTTGACTTCAATAACCTCAAATTCGATAAATAACGGGATGAAATATCGATGGATTAAAACGTTCTTGCAATCTACATTTACACAATGAAACTACACCAACAAATCTAATTGAATTTTTGAATATTTGCTTTTATCGGAAAAAACCCCAAAGTATACAAACATGTATCAATGTTTCGGTAGGTTGCATATACGAGTTATAACAACTTGTGCAATTTATTTAACTTTGGTTACGAAATTGACTTTACTGGTTAGTGATTTGTATCTTTATATTAGGATGTTCTATATCTCTTTAATCTAAATAATTGCTACATTATGTGTGAGAAATCTTAACTTCCTTACAGCTGTGTGTGTGTTTTGTACACAAGAGATGATTGAAAGTAGAAAACAGCTGTAAAAGAAATTATAACATATTGCGCAAAAAAACAATAAAAATGAAGAAAAAGGACATATAAATTAATACTTGCAATTAATAATGCATTGGGAGCTTGATGAATAAAAGTTTTTAAAGGCATTAAAGTTTTCCTGATTGATATATACAGATTTTGATATTATTAATTCTTTTTATTTCTTAAAATGTAAAAAAAAATGAGACAAATAACGAACTCCGAGGAAAATATAAAACGGAAAGTTCCTAACCAAAAGATTCCTTAAATGCCATCACACATTGAAAGACCCTTATTACTTATCTTGGTTAGATGTTTATAAATTCATGAAGAACATAAAGTTCCCTTTCAATAAATGCCAGTGTTTTCCAGCTACAGTGCGTACTACTATATTTTTTTTCATTTTTGTAAATTTTGCATATATTATACTGGCAACATAATAAATCTATAAACATTATTATTTATCTGACAAACTTTGGAACCGAGGAGAATAGATGACCACCAATTTGCATATTTAAAAAAAAGTTTCTTCAGTTATCTGTGATTTAAGTTTTTTGTTAGTTTTCGATAGGATTTCTTCAAGTATACATTTCCAATTACATCTGATATTCAAATTTCCTAATATATATTCATCCACACAATCAATACAGCATATTCTTTCATCTTAGAAATTAGTTAATCATCGGTTATCAATTGGCTTCATTATTTTATTTTTCTGTGTTTTGATATATCTCTGATTGCCAATAGTTCTGTTAAGTTTACGATTTTTAATTCTCATCTGATACCCTCCGAAGTATACCCATTCGATCAATTTGGTATTGAATATGTCAAACCTGAACAAAGATAGTCATACTGCTGATTACATCCAATTGTGCGTAGCGTGAAGCCTATCCTTTGCAGCCTTATACATGGGTCTGTTTGTTGATTATTTGGTTCACCTGGATACCATGTCGTAAATGTAGGTATATCACAGCTGATCCAGCGATACACATACGGAGTGGAAGTCATATCGTACTTCATGCCTACCCAGATGTCATTGGCAATATTATTGCCCCTAAAAAAGTAAACATATTTGAAAAAACAAATGGATGCAAAACGCAAATTAAGAAGAAACGGATACTTGGGCGACAGCAATTTGGAAATGTAACTGATGTAGTTAAATTTACAAGATATATTTTAACTATAAAATTATCTCCATCGGGCATATATGCATTTATGTACAGGAAGAAAAGTAAAATAACAAAATATCGTACTCAAAACGTAAAGTATTTTAACAAATCAAAAGCTCAAACACATCAAATGAATAAAACAGCACTGTCACATTCCTGACTTGGTACAGGCATGTTCTTATGTATAAAATTGTGGATTTAACCTGGTTTTATAGCTAGCTAAACCTCTAGCTTGTATGACTGACAGTAATTTTATAATTGTGAGAACAAGGTGTGAGCAAAATAAGCAAAAATAATAGGTAAACATTAAAAAAATAAATGGGGTACATCAGTCAACACTATGTTTTTATCCTAATCACTATAAAACAAACAACTATGTCAGCAAAGTTGGACATAGGACGCATACATAGGACGCATACTGACAGAGATAGCTCCAAAACAATTTACATGCGTACAGAAATGAATATACGCTTATATCAGTTTGATATTATTCACAGTTGTTGTATCGTTTAATGTAAAATTGTATGTCATGTACAGTGTACAAATAATTTTTCTAATTGAAACTGACATCTTTTTTTGTGAAATTTCAAAAAGAGGAAAAACGCAAAAACGGCCAATTTTTTCTCTCGATATAATAGTAAACTAGCAAAGTTAAGTTTTGTATTGAAATTAAACTAATCAATATATAGATGTGTTCAATATAGTAATTATCTTAGAGTTAAGGTTATCTTCGTGTAAAACAGAAAATTCAGGTAACATATATTCCAAATACAGGTAAATTTAAGAGTATTAAGTCAGAAACACATACTTCTGCCCCCCCTACTGCAGAATGGATTGAAATTTGATTAAAAGAAACAATTCAAGGATATTATTTAAGACTTCATAGTACTAAAAGTATTCCGCTGTAATTTTTGAAAGTCATAAAAAAACGAAGGAAATTTCTTATTTTCGTAACATTCTTATTTTATCTCGTTCGAAAAGAACGATTACTTATTCTCATTGGCCAATTTTTAAATGCTTTATTGTCTTTATCATTTTTTTATACGTTTGTATTCTTACGTTTCACTGTTCATGTAGGCGACAGCGTCATCAAGGTCTGATTGAGAATCTAACTTTGCAAGCTGCATACCTCTTGCTTCGCAGTCTTGTTTGGCTTGAAGCCAAGTAAATGAAGGAACTCCGTTACTGTAGTAATATCCACCTGATAACAAACTTTAACCATGTAAGAAAAATCTTGAATTTCAGATGAATAATATTCATTATTTCTTTCAAAACATGAAACACTATATCTTTGAAATGTAAATAAAATATTGTAAAAAAATTGATAAGCAAAAACCATTAGTTCTTTGACATTATTCAAGAACACTAAGGATGTTTTCAGTTATTGATATTCTACGATCTGTTTTCATTATGCTGTGCGATGGCAGTGTGTTTACAGGTCATTGCATCCACTCGTAATACGTTATTTATTAATTCAGCCGATCTCAATGAAACATTTTTGATAAACTCCGTTTTGGTGACTTAATTAACAGCTTTAAGAAATGATTATTAATTGTAGTTATCATCTGTTCATATAGCCCCTCTTAGCAAACAGAAAGAGGTAGATTCGGGTAATATAACTGGTGTAATATGTGACCACTATAAATCACTTTTTGTGGTATTATTATTTTGTGGCTTATTCATTCCTTAATTTCATATATGGGTCAATATTCCTAATGTGCCTCTAATCAAGGGACTCTTAAGTTTTGCGTAAAAAAATCTGTGTAGTGATATTGGACATATTTCTATTTTCAACGAATGGCATAGCTAAACCATTTGTGTTGATTTGGAAAGTAGAGGACCATGGAATAAATGTGTAAAAACTATGAAGTTCTAGTTAAATGTATTCAAAGTATCAAATGTTCAAAGAACGTATTATGTGGTATGCTAGTTACGAGAAAATGAATCTTACTTCGTACCCCGAAAATCTAATTACATATGTTACAATGTCTCAGCTTCAAAATAAACACTTCCAAGCATTTTCAAATTTATCAAATGGACTTTGCTCATTGTTGAAGGCCAAACGGTGACCTATTGTTAATATCTGTTTCATTTGGTCTCTTGTGGAGAGTGGTCTCATTGGCAATTATAGCAAATCTTCTTTTTTATTTAAGCTGCAGATGAAAACTTTACCACTACCATCTATGAGAAATCAATAACGCATATTGACCTATATACTTACCTTTTGAAAGAGGAAGTATGATGATCAATATCAGAATACACAATAGTAGATGCATTACAACTCATCAAACTGATTATCTGAAATAACAAGTTAGAGTATTTGAAATTGTGAAAACAATGTTTATGTTAGTATAGTCAATTTTAACTTACTAATACATCTGGCCACGTAGCACAAGATTCACACAATCAACAAATGGTTTCCTAGAAAAAAGTTTGGCCATTTGACAAAATACAGACAGACAAACTTATTTCCAACATCAATGCCACCACAGTAGCACAAAGTATGTATTCTTTGGTACCTTTAATCTCATGTTGCCCAGGTGCTTGTATCTAAAGACTTTAAAAAAGATCATATATGATGCATCAGGGTGAAAAACATTAGTGTTTCAAGGGATCTAAACATTTTAAAAGCAGTCGAGTTAAAAAAAAAATGACGATATATCAATCTAATACAGTAGGGCTGACTATTTTGGTAGGAAATTAAACTGGGAACGAAACGTCAAACTGCAGTGTTATCATCATAACGATGTTGCGTTTTTTTTTATTAAGTACTGAACATTAGCGTTTTGTCAAAATGAGACTGGTCAGTTGCGTTGGAATGTTAGAGTTTGAAGTCTAAATAATAACAAAAAAAAAAACAAAGATAAAGAGAATTGCACAGCTACAATGTTTCAGTTTTTATTAGCTAAGAAGACCGTATAAGACTTTGGTTATATGTGTGTGTGCCTATTGGTCGCAAAGCTCTTCACTTGCTTATGTGGTATACATCTTTGGCATTTCGATTTTCTGGGAATCAGCGTTCGTTATTATGAAAATTCAGAATGGTCGTACGGACGATAAACTACTCAAGAGGGACGAAAGATACCAGAGGCACAGTCAAATTCATAGATTGAAAATAAACTGACCATGGCTAGAAAATAAAATAAACAAACATACAAATGATAGTCAACAAAACACAACATAGAAGTATTATTTTCAATTTGTTTTCTTTTGGTTTTCCACATTAAGAAATCAAGAAATATTAGACACTAGATGGCCAAAAATAATAAATTTAAATTTGAAATTACGAAAGCTTTAAAAAAAAGTACTATTTTTATTTTCGTTTAGATTATTTCAGCTTTTTTAATGAGCTATCTTTTGAAACATGTTACTAAAAATTCGAGTGAATGTATAATACAATATTTCAAATATACAAAATACAAAATCCACTATAGGAAGGATATACTTAGGTGAAATAAAAAAACATCTTGAATCTAAAATTGATATTAGAAGTCAGGAGATCTTTAGATAAGGATCAAAATTGTCAAATAATTTATTGATAGATCATGGAATTATTTTGTTAGACTTTTTATTTTTTTTAAAAAGCAGGAAATGACTGACTCGGACTCTTATTGATTTTAAGCATTGCCATTGTTTTGGTCTCAAATTGTCAAAAAACTTAGAATCTGCTAAACTTTTGGTATTGACCTCCTTTGCAAGACCCATAGAAGTTTTTTTTATGAAAAAAAAGTGTGATGGTATGCGGCAAAACACTTTAAAGTGTATAGTAGCGAAAAATCCAGGAATCCAAACATCTGATTAAAATTAAGTAAGCTGATCTGAGTATATCCTTTATTCGTGAATTATCACGTTTTTTGATGATGAGTTATGTTGCAATATTGAAATATAGGATTACATACTCTTGTTGTTATATTGACACTGTAATACTTTCGATCGATTGTTTTGTATTAAATGTCACTTTAGGCTCTATTGTGCTATCTCATGACAGTCAGTTTTCTTGTTGAAGGAATCCGGAGTGCCCGGAGAGAATCACCAAACTTCGGTACTTAAACTATTAATCCTAGTCAATTAATAATAGATTGGAGATGTGATAATAATTGGTTAATCTCTAAATATTTAGACATGGTATTAATTAGTCAGTTTGACATTTGAACAGTTGTCTAATGCATAATAGGATCATTAATACAGATGAAGTTTCAAATTTTATTGAGCACCTTGCTTCAGTAGACTGATAATGTGATTAGAAAATTCATAATGTGACATACGCCAAATTGATACTAATATTTTACTGCTTCAAAATATATTAGAAAATTCATAATTTGACAGACTGAAGTAAAACCGATTTCAATGTTTTACAACTTATATGACGAAACCATGCATAATTGGCATACAAGTAAAGATTTAGCTACCTATAAAACCAGGTTTAATGCTCTTCAACTTTGTTCTTGTTTGGCGTTATAACTATTTTGATCTGAGCGTTACTGGCGAGTCTTATGTAGACGAAACGCGCGTCTGGCGTATTAAGTAATAAAACTGGTACCTTTGATAATTATTAACCTACCTTTTCTTCGATAAATGCCGGATAAGAAAAGTCAGGAATATGACAGTTGTTTAATTGATAACGTTTGATTTAGCAGGTGTTTCTTTTATTCCCCCACCGCTTTAAAATTTATAATGTAGTTCGGTTTAAAGTTAAATGATAAAATAACCGAACTCCGAGGGAAATTCTAAACGGAAAGTCCCTTAGATAATTGCAAAATCAAAACTCAAACACATCAAACGAATGGATAACATCTGTCATATTCCTGACTTGGTACAGGCATTTTCTGTATTTGTACTTTAGAGATAATTTCGTTCCATTGAATCTGATAAATGACAATACATATCATCTTACAGGTTTGAAATATGGATGTGTGTCTATAATTTTTCAATGAAATTTAATATGAATATTAACATTGACTGGCATCATCAATTAGCAAATTCTAAACTCAATATAATGCAAAATGGAAAACACAATCCAATCACTCAAAAAATATTTTATATTGACTATCAAACATAGCTGGAATTGTAAACAAGATACATCATGTGTTGAAAAAATACAATCGAATACTATTTATTAATTGAATTAAATTTGTAAATTGAATACGCCAAGAAAACACCAACACATATATATAAAGACATACAATAAAATAATAATAATAAAAGAATAGATCAACCAATCTGAGTTCAACTTCCGAGTTATTATTATATAAACATGTGGACCATGATGTTTTTTTTTAAATATGTGGACCATGATTTTTTTTTTAAATGTTAAAAAATTCTGAAAGATTATAATATTGTAATCCATCAGAAATATACATTTTTAAAAAACATCATTAATTTTTCAATTTAAATAAACAATTTTTTCTTCCTTTGAAGTCTTCCGCATTTATCAAAATTATTCGAAAGATCTAACAGTGTAGTATGGGCTTTGCTCATTGTTGAAGGCCGTACGATGACCTATAGTTGTTAATGTCTGTGTCATTTTGGTCTTTTGTGGATAGTTGTCTCATTGGCAATCATACCACATCTTCTTTTTTATAGTGATGATTATAATGTTACTGATTTTAATCAGTTGATCATGATATAAAGTTTCCATAAATATTAAAAACTTCCATATTAGTTAAATCTGTAACTTTAATAACCATGATATATTTATAATTGGTATTGATTGAAAGTCATCTTTCAAAGTAGTCATATCTTTCTAAATCATTTTATGTTCATTTTGTATTTCCCAAAGCACTTGTTTTTTTTAAATTCACTTGTTAATCATTTTATGCCAAATGAACATTTAGAAAGGATAACGGTTGAATTGCATGATAGAAAAGTCTTAACAATTCTAATCTAACTTAAATGAAAATTCAAATCAAGTCAAAAGAAAAATTATCTAGCGAATAACGATTGTGTTCTAAGAGCATTGAGGACCCAGTAAAAAATCAAAATGATAAAGTCATACCAAAATAGGACTACGATAATCTGTGCCTAGAACTAGAAAATTCTTTGTATTTTGCCTAATTCAAAGTTTTTTAGACAGTGTTTATAAAAAACTATCATTGATATTTCATGCCAATAAAGAAATATAAGCCAACATTATGCCAACAAAATGCCAACGTATTAGGTACTTATCTCCACTGCTGGTGGACGTTTCGTCCCCGAGGGTATCACCAGCCCAGTAGTCAACACTTCGGTGTTGACATGAATATCAATAATGTGGTCATTTTTATAAATTTCCCGTATCACAAACTTTGAACTTTTTGAAAAACTAAAGATTTTCTTATCCCAGGCATAGATTACCTTAGCCGTATTTGGCACAACTTTTTGGAATTTTGGATCCTTAATTCTCTTCAACTTTGTAATAGTTTGGGTTTATAAATATTTTTGATTTGAGCGTCACTGATGAGTCTTATGTAGACGAAACGCGCGTCTGGCGTACTAAATTATAATCCTGGTACCTTTGATAACTATGATCAATATAATTTAGTTTTAACATACTAGGAAAAGCATCATATAAAAATCTTTAACTAAAGATGCAGGGGAATCAAATGTCAAACTTTTCACTTCCTTACAGTCTGATTAAAACGAGCTCCAACGGGGATAGTTTAAATCATACTGACTTTTATATAGACATTATTTCAGGATGAAATAAGGTATAAGAATTCAATTATTTACTGGCACCATGGTCGTTTGTGGATAATAATTAAAAATACACTGCACATACTTCTACTACCTATTTACTTAAAGAAAAATCAAATCCGTATTGCATATCAATTTATGTTAACTTTCAGTTTTCCATGTATAATAATTATTGAAACATTTTCAAAACTTTTCTGAGAGAAAGGGATGTCATTTATTTACTGCATAAATGTTTGTTTCATTACATTCTTCAATCAAAAAATGGTATTTTACTTCACAATTCCGAAAGAGAATATGGAGAGAATGACCATACATTCCAATATGTTGGCCTCGAGCATCACAGGAAAGACATTGATTGTCGAAGTGAACATTTGTTGCAAAAAATTGTACCGTTGATATTAATAGAAAAGTGTCCCTTTATTGTCACAAAATGTTCTAAATGGAACATATTAACATTACAACAAAATGTTCGATTTGTGATTCCAGGTAGATCATTTTCCCTGGCTAATCGTATATACCTTTCAGACATTTTACAATTTTTGGACATATCACACAATTACAACTGCATCGTTCATCATTGGTAACTTTGATGTATTGATGCAAACAAAGCAAGGACCCTTGCACTAAGTTAGGATATGTATATTCAAGCCAAATTTTGTGTCTGTCAAAATATATTTTTATATTAGAATATGTGAATGTTATAATGATGTCATATCTAAAAAAAAATTATGAAAAATTGAGTATGAAGTTTTGAATCGCAATACCATAACATTTGAGTAAGATAAAGAATAGTTATGAAGAAAATCTAATTCATTGGCACGGAATAACTTTTTTATTTCTTTACCTTTAACATAAAAAACTCTTTTTCGGGAAGATAGATGACTTCACGACAAACAATAGTGGTTTAGAAACTAATCCATATTGGATACATATTATGTTTTTTGTAATTTGTTTATTTTTTCACGGTAAACCTAATATCTAAATATTTTGAATTTAATAGCTTATTCAATATTTCATTGGTTGAGATACTTCAACGTGACATTGCACAAAGCTACATATTCCCTTTGAGTATCATAATACAAATATCATATGAAAATAAAATCAAATATCACATTGAAAGAGTTATTATGACAACAAATCATAACTACATTGACATATGTTGTAATATTTCTTGATTTTCATTGTTTTTTCATCAAATTTTAAGTATGATTTAAATTGGAAAAGTATGTGCACACCAATTAAACATTTTTATATTTAGGGAGATTGTTTTAATGGGTTTAATAAAGCCTTTCTTGAATTGGTTTGTTGTTTCTTAGCTGGAAACGATGTTTCCACAATTGAAAAAATGATGAAAAACTGCATAAATTCTGAACATTGTATTTTCTTGGGCCAAAACGGGGCCGTAATGTCCATATTATAGTTGTATAAAGAGACACACCACTGCCCCTGAAATTAAATACATAGCTTTCTCTAATTTTATCAATCGAATACACAGAGCACTCTAAGAATCACAAGACGAATTATCAATTATTTCAAATCGAATGTTTTGTTGTAAAAATGATGTTAGTTTTTCATTTTACATAATACCTCTCATTTAATCAAACGTACTAATCATTAAATTGAAAGCATGGCTTTGGTATCTTTTGTCATATTTGTTTAAGCTTTACATAAATGAATTTAGAATTGATTTTGTCTATAAAAGAAGGTTAACTTTGTCTTAATACTTGTTATTGCTTCATTAATTTGAAACATGAAATTTTCATCATATCCAAAATCGACCAGATTGAACTATTGCTTTTCCTTTTTATCTGTTGAACTGTCGGCCTTAATAAAACATTCAATGGTCTGACTTATTGATAGTTCATATATAATTTTAACCATCTTTAAATTAAATTCACAGACTACCATTGTATTCAAAAGAAAAAAACAAACACATGATAAATAATTATGTTTGTCGACCTTCTCAAAACAATGTTTGTAATAATAATATTACCTCTTTCCAAACCGTGTAACAAACAAGAATATTTCTTCATTTAACTGCTACCCACAGGATACGCTTTTTAACATATAACAATCACTGACAGGTATTTTGGGTAAGTAAATATATATCAAACGAACATTCAAGTAGCTATATATCTACGATCGCAAAAACATCCCAACCATTGCCTGACGGTGACAGTTAATCTAATGTGGTGTCGATTTCAGTCTTTCTTAAAATAGCAATACACAGTTAGGATAGTGGTTTCGCATTTTTGTCATGTCGGATTTTTTCAAAGATGAAAAATATTGTGCAATACTATTCATTTTTCGAGAGCTGATGACTGATTAAGCATTGAAAACAGTTTTTTTTAGGATCATCAAGATTATATTTTACATGTTTTATGAGCTATTTTCTGTATTATTGTCCGTTTTATCATATCTCGACCGGCCATATGTCCAGAAATTTTTGTAATGTTTACACACATTTTTACACACGATTTTTTTCACGCAATTTAATTTCGATTAGTTTTTTAGTTTATAAATTCAATTAATCAAACGTGACTGCATACAAATACAGATATTTCGGATATCATTAAACAAATTCGTATAGGCTTTAAAACATATTTTTTTCTTGAAAACATTTAGTAATTTTTCTCTATTAGTCATTTTTCTAATAATTCTATTAAACGTGTCAAAGGAGATGTAAGAATTATTATTAAATTTATAGCAAAAAAAAGTGTTTTTATCATTATTCATTTTCACCCTCAATAATGACCTTTGGTAAGATTCTACATAAGAAAATGACTGTACCAAGTCAGGAAAAAGTTGTTATCAAATGTGTTTGAGCTTTTGATTTTGCCTTTTGATTACGGACTTTCCGTTTTGCAATTTCTTCAGAGTTCGGTATTTTTTCGGTTAATTTACCTTTTATCGACTCGGATATACAGAAAAAACAATATAGTTCTTACCTGTTCAATATTCATCAATTTTACCCTGTTTACGTGAAGGTTTATATTTAGCTTAGATGATCATTATTATAAATGCTCATTTATGTATGTGATTAACGCACGAATTCTTTCGCTTTGTTAGTGACTGTTTTACAAACGGATAAGCATCGTCTTTTTTTATTTAATGGAATAAATGATGATTAATCATGATGTAGGTCTTCCATTAATTATACACAATGCTTAACAGTTATTGTTACTAGTTTATCACAACACGAAGAACATCGTTTCGAATGAAAACAAAATCTATAAAACTTCAACGCACAAGGTCAATAATTAGTACATTTTAGAGAATTGATATCTTTATTTGGAGTAGGGTTTAAATAGTAATTGACAATAAGATAAAGGAATTAACGCTTAGTAATCCTTAGTCCTTTACAAAAAAATGTTTTTATCATTTTTTTTTGGTGATGGAAGTTATGGTAGATGCATAAAATTAGAATAGATGAACAAAAATAACGAGGATAATGTATGAGAAACAAATGGTATAATACTTTTGTTGTTGCTTATGATTTAAAATTGGATTTAATATTTAATGTTCTGTTAGGTTTAGATAGCTTCCAAAATTAAAATAAGGCAATATCATGTTTCGATGACGAACTTTACTTTGAGAATTATTTACGAGTCGTGATTATTATTATTACTTTTTTTAATGACATTATCTTTTTTAAAATGTCTTTTCAGGTGATGTATAACAAAACAATTTTTATCTAATAGAATTTCATCAGATCATGAAATTCCAATTGTTATTGATTTCGTTTGAATAAAAGCATCATATATACCAAGCTTAAAAACCTGTATGACAGACGCGCTAATGATACTCGATTAATAAAAACTTAAAAACGGAAAATTATATATACGAAATTGCAAGACATGGAGGAAAAAAATTTGAAACGTTTTACCAAATGCAGACAAAGTTATCTAGTCCTGAAATGAAATTATATTTTATGATATAAGACAGTCTCTCGTGCATTACCAGTTTTGTGCTAATTGAAACCATTATATACTTTCTAATATAGAAAATATATTCACAGTCATATTTACAAGATAGTTGCTGAGAAATTTGGAGACAAATTGCAAAACATAGATATTATGACTTTGAAATTTCAAATATTTTCATAAATATGTATTTTATTTAAATTATTGACATTGAAGGAATAAAATTTGCCATTTGGTGTGTTGTTTTCAACATTTTCTCGTCAGGTCCTTTTAATATTTGATGATAGTTGTTGCGAATGAAAAACTATTTAACGACATAATGTTTCAGTAAAAATTTTGCTCACAAAATCACAAAAATACTAAACTCCGATGAAATTAAAAACGAAAAGTCTCTAATCAAACGGAAAAATAAAAAGCTCAAACACATCAAACATATGGATAACAACAGTCATATTCCTGACTTGGTACAGGCATCGATTGATGTTCAAATGTGAAAATATTAAAGATGCTTACCAAAGTAAACCGACACACTGGCTTTATATAAAATCTGCAGAAGCAAAACTAAAAATTGTGTGTAAAATCTCAGAAGCTTAAAAAAACCCACATACATGAAATGTATGAAAAAAAAAAGTAAAAACACAAAAATACTGAACTCCGAGGAAAATTCAAAAAGGAAAATCAAAAATCAAAAGGCAAAATCATAATTTAGTTAATCAAAGTCAAAACTCAACTATGCAAAAAAGAAACCTAACAAGTAAAAGAATGAGAGAAAGAAACCAAAGGGACACTCAAATTACATTAGTGAAAGAGAATTATTCATTACAAAGGAAAAAAGCGAAAAACCAAAAAAAGACAAACAAAACCAAAAAAAAAAAAAAAAAAATTAAGATGGAAGCAGCGATTGATTGGTTGATTGCTGGTGTTGGACGCCACATTCAGCACTCAGGTTAAAATTGTGGAGGTAATTTTTTATTGTCGAAGACGATGAAGTTCCCCAAGAAAACCACTGACCTTCGGTAGGTAAACTAACAATGTAGTCAACAAGGGTCACAGTCGAACGCACCTGCAATCTACAAGATATTGTAGTTGAACTATTTAGCTTATTTCGCCACTCAGGGCCCTGACGTACCAACAAGTTCGTAATACTCCGTATTTTTACTGGGAAAGCCAACGTATCTTTAATGGACCATTGGACTAACTGTCGTTGGGGAACAAACACCCAGATTCTATTCAATTGGGTATTAAATATAGGGATGGATCAGTATGTGATCATAAATACAATTTATATTTTGAATAATAATATACAGTGTACATAGATCAACCATTTCTAGACAATCACAATCATTTAAGTCTATGACGCGACTTGTCTAGACTTACGTCAACGCATCTGAGACCATTTAAAATTAATTCTCAAAAACTAATATAATGTGTCTCAAAATGTCAAGTACCTCAATAAATTCGAAGATAATCTTATGTCATGGATTTATGATTTTTAATTCCATTCTAAATAAATGATATTAGTTAATTGATAGCATGCTTGATTAAAGACTACAAATAAATCTGAAATAACATTCGTCATTACGTATAATGAATGTCCTGATGAGATTATACAGTAGCAGTGAATTGTAGCTTTTTAAAACATTTCGCTGATGCAGAAAATCATACGAGATGTACGATTAACACCAGAGGGCAATAACCCTTACAACACAATAAAACAAAAGACAAAAATTCTTTAAAAGGTAGAATATCTTCAACGATACCAGTCTTACAATTGTGTACGCCAAAACGAGCATTTCGTCTACATTAACTCACTTTCACGCTCGAAACAAACAAGTTTGGCGCCAAAGTACATCCGAAGTTGAAAAACATTTAAAACCAAAATGTCAGAAAAGTTATGTTTGATATTGCTAAGGCAATCTTTACCCTGCGATAGAAAAACCTCAGCCGCATCTGTTTGACTACACTTAGCATTCAATTAAAAAATAACACAAATAAGTAGATAATTATTGTCCATGCATGCAACCATCTTACGGTGTTTATATATCTCAACTTGTACGATTCGCTCGTGTATGTAACAATGTTTTAGATTTTAACGAGAGAAATTTATGTATTACTGAAAAATTATTACACCAGGGTTTTCGATATCACAAACTAGTTAAAACATTTACTAAATTTTATCATCTGTATAAGGACATCATTCGTAAATATAGCTCAACATGCAGACTTCTTATACGTTCAGGTATTTCACATCCAATTTTTTATGAAAATATTCTTTATAAAGCACAAAGGTGTCAGTATTCACCTCAAAAACTAACAAAACCTTTGAATAGACTTATTAAGAAGGGATATAGTTACGATACTGTTGTCAGGTCATTAAAGATTGCATATTTTGGCGTTAATATTGATTCACTTATAGGGTCTTTGCATCGGAACTAAACACATTTATTCAAAAACCAGTTATTGGCATGACACGGGTTATGTTCTTCTCATATATGTTATGATGGTATAATACTAAACCCCTAACGGGAAGGATTGTGCCTGATGTTCATATGATGAAATCATTATCTTCCAGTCAGTTTAATTGAAGTCTGGAGCTGGCATGTCAGTTAACTGCTAGTAGTCTGTTGTTATTTATGTATTATTGTCATTTTGTTCATTTTCTTTGGTTACATCTTCTGACATCAGACTCGGACTTCTCTTGGACTGAATTTTAATGTGCGTATTGTTATGCGTTTACTTTTCTACATTGGCTAGAGGTATAGGGGGAGGGTTGAGATCTCACAAACATGTTTAACTCCGCCGCATTTTTGCGCCTGTCCCAAGTCAGGAGCCTCTGGCCTTTGTTAGTCTTGTATTATTTTGGTTTTAGTTTCTTGTGTACAATTTGGAAATTAGTATGGCGTTCATTGTCACTGAACTAGTATATATTTGTTCAGGGGCCAGCTGAAGGACGCCTCCGAGTGCGGGAATTTCTCGCTACATTGAAGACCTGTTGGTGACCTTCTGCTGTTGTTTTTTTCAATGGTCGGGTTGTTGTCTCTTTGGCACATTCCCCATTTCCATTCTCAATTTAATGCTTTTAAAAACTTTTATACTGAGAAATTGTGAAGTACTCTTTACATCATTTACATAGAATATTGGATGCTTCGGGAAAATTAGACTGGATAACATTGGATTAAATGAAAAAGTTTAAATGTAATAGTTCTAACCATGATGCTGTACTCTGTATGTCTTAGGTTTTCAAATACAAACGTCAATATTCAGGAAGATATGATTTGAACTACCATTCTAATACTAGTTTATGCTGAAGATATGATTTGAACTACCATTCTAATACTAGCTTAGGTAAAAAAAAACATACATTAGTACAAAATATTAGATAAATGTTTTTAGGTCGAAAGGTCTATAGCAATGTTTTTAATACATCAATGCTGCAGGATGGCATCTTAAATGTATAACGTGATGTTTGTTTTCATTTTACTGAGTTTTTTCCCTGGACATACATATAAAAATTTGGAATCCGACAAATTGTGCGTATTTTATTATAATTATGAAATGCTCCAGTTTCCGTTTCTATTTACTAAATAGGAACCACAGTAAGATTTTATCGAGTTTTGCTAAATACGAGAAAAAGCGCAATATAACGTCAATAAAAGCACTAATATGCATCTTAATAACCATTCAGAAACAAAATAAAACATTTGATTAATACAGAAATAAGTCTGACTCAGTTGACTCTCCCTCTGATATCTTCCTTTCCTCTTTTACCCAAAACAAGCATTTGTGGTTGTTCTTATGTTTCATTTCTGGTGGTTGTAGTTGTTTGTTGTTTTTTTCAAATCTACACGAAACCTTGGCAATAAGCTAAATCAGTACACAAAAACAAATGAATTGTGAAAAAATATAGTAGAATTGTTACTGAGACATGTACCTGTGCATTACAAGCTGACCAAACATGGACAAACACCCAACAAACCAGAAAAACAAACAAATACAGAAGATTAAAATTTTAGAAAAAAGAAACCTGCAATAATAACCGGGATCATGGTGATAATACAGTAATCCAGGAAAAAATTCCATTGTGACAATTGTCAGCCTTCTTATTACCCAATTGACATGTGAATTCATATTTGTGTTTGGTTGAAAAGCTTCACTTGATAAACACTATTTATTGATTAAAACACAGTAGTTAAGCGTTGCCCAAATACTGCAACTTCTTACAGTATTATCAAGTTTTAATTCGTTAAGCCTTGAAACAGATATACTTTTCAAGAGAGACAGGACCATTTCCAAATGGTATGACACAAACGTATAACAAAAGTACCAAACTCCGATGTAAATTTAAAAAAGGGGAACAATTTTTGTATATCAAATTTCTACATATATAAAATATCATAAGCCTCATGTTTATAAATAATTATACTCACATTGTGTTTGCAAATTCCTAAAATTCCCCTAGCATTATACTTTGATATTTAAAATGACTATTTAAGTTGCATATTACAAAGTATCACTGTCATAACCAATCATTGACGTAGAATTGTTCGTTGATTTGAAATAAGCTATTTGAAAAGATAATTATCTACCAATATATATTTGGGATATGATCTGGAAACATATATAGCTGAAATAACAGTCTGACTATACCTGCACAGCGTGACACAAGTATTCCTGTCTATAATTAAAAATCAACAAATGATATAGTTAAGCTGAATCTATGATCAATTGCGATCAATTCAAAATTCCTTGTTGACTCTATGAGCTTTTATTTTGCATGGATTTTGTTTAATTGCTCTTAATGTACAATTTTACTTTCATTCATTTAAACAATGATAATAAAAGGTCGAAATGCGAAAACTGTAAAAAAGAGTAAAGGTGAAATATATTTTGGTTTTGTTTTCTTTATTTCTTCTATGGTTTTCATTTGAGTCATGTATATTAAACTAATATTTTGCTCATAATATTAAACAATGGATTTTCATTTGGCTTAAACAGTTATCAAAGGTACCAGGATTATAATTTAATACACAAGACACGCGTTTCGTCTACATAAGACTCACCAGTGACGCTCAGATAAAAATAGATATAAAGCCAAAGAAGTACAAAGTTGAGGAGCATTGATAACCTAAAATTCCAAAAATTTGTTGCAAATAAGGCTAAGGTAATCTATTCCTGGGATAAGAAAATCCTTAGTTTTTCGAAAATTGAGAGAAACGTATAAACTATAACAGGAAAACAAAGGAACAACATAAATGATCAAGTGCAACAACAACAAACGCCAACACAAAAAGGAACGTAATAGTGGATAACAACTGCCATATTCCTGACTTGGTACAGGACATGTCTTACCTGAACGATACATAGTTCTATTTCAATAAAGTGGGCCTCAATGAAGTACACCACTAATTCATGGCCCTATTACTTTCTATGTTAAATTCATCTATTCCAAGCAGGCACACCTCTTTTGTTTTTAGTTCAAATAAAGCGACAATCATTGCATGTCAAAGCAACAGTTCATGTGTTTTGTACTGAAATATTCAACACGCCTTTAATGGCATATCAGAAGAACTGGTTCCCGAACTTCGGATGTACCTAAAACAGGTAATTCAGATCTGACAAACAGACAAAATGTACTTTATAAAATTTGGTGCAGTTTTTTTAATATTCAAAATTATGAGTCACGAAGTATTTTACAATGATAACCAGTTCTTCAACTTTCATTTGATAGCAAAAATACCTAAATATACTATATATTTTGAAAGTTACACTCATGCGAAGGAACTATTTTGTTTTAAATATGTACTACTTTCTGGTATGTGCTTTCTGGCCAGGCCCGAATTAGTGGTGTTACACCTCAAGGCATAAACAAATATTGCGTCAGGTCATTGTTTACCTCGATTAAAATCTACAAACTACGGAGCACTAAACATTCGATTAGTGTGTAAATGACAAGATAAGACTATTGTCTATAGGGTAACAGTCACGTATTTTATAAAACAAGGAGCTATGATAGTTTATCCTAATTCTCAATTTTTAAAAATAAAATATTACATGGCCAGACTAAAGAGAGAAAATAATTATTCTGAATAGTTTGTTTATTATTGTTGATAAAAAAAACTTTTTGTTGTGATTAAATGTCATGAAACAAGAGATATAAACATATCACCGTTTAGATATCTAATTACTTATAAAATGACTTGTATTTTTGCATATATCTTAACAAATCGTTTGATTCTTGCTTCATTCAATTGAGTTTATACTGTAACTAGGCAGTAATTTCTATCATTTATATCAAGACGAATGGGTAAGTTTTATGTTTACATTAGAAAAATGCTTACAATCAGAATCTTCAATTTCAATGTGATGTGTAAAGTAAAATACAATTCTTGAAAAGCTTTTCAAAATAATATTGAATCACAGTATATAAATCAGATTATGCACATTTAGAGGTTTGTCTTGTAGTATTACACGCCTTGTGCTGTCATGATTGCCCAAAGAAAGACCTTCACATCGTAGGTCTTCCATTTGAACAGTTTAGATACCCCTCGGTGTGTCTCACGATAAAACAATTATTATCTAAAATTTAAATTTCATAGGTACATGTTGCAACATCGATCGCTAAGTATGTTGCAAGCAAACTATCCTGTTGTATGGGAAAGTTGTTCTGTGCCTGAAGTGTTAACTTACTTTAAAAATCATAATAGTCATGAATCTTAGAATTAGTTTCATCTTCAGCATATTGTTTAAAATATTTAGGATTATTTAACCTTAACTGGGAAAGTTATGTATAAATTTAAGTCAATAATAATTTCTCATTCTAAGAGCAATGTCATTTAATTTTTTTTTTTATGTTATCCTAAATCAAGCTGTCAATAGACTCCACGTGTACAATTCTGTTTATTTGATTAAATGATTTTGTACTTTCGTGCGAATTTTTTTCTTCTTATTTTATTATGAAATTATTGTTCTAAAGCTAAACAAAATATAAAGATTGCAATATATGTTAACATATACCTTTAGAATATACAAATTTGTACAAGATACGAATAACACTGAGCTCTGTTACAGAAAAGGGCAAGTTTTTTTACATTTATTATTATTTTTCGACAAAGTACAGCATGTAACTTTTATTTCTCTTTTTCGTTAGCCTTTAATTGTGTCAATGATCAGGTTATTTTTTTAGCAGGTTGTTTATTAATCAATATTAATTTCTGGAGGTTTTTTTTTTCTTTGATTTTTTTTTTGAGAACATATCGTTTTCTAAATGTCAATTGAAAGTACTATTTATGGTGTAAATTGTAATTACATGTATTAAGCAATCCTATGCAGTCATACAAACATTGAGTACATTTGTTGTGAAAAGTGGAGATCAATTCAAACCAATCTCGTTTAGATAATTTCAATCAATCTTGAAGAATTCGAGTAGTTAATTCCTCTTTTACTTATCACAATATTTAATTATTTTCTAAATTATATCAAAGAAATCAGTTAAAATCAAAATTTGGGACACTTTAAAAATCGAAGAATGTGTAAATGAAGAAACTAAATAATTAATGTTTTCTCTCAATTATAAAAATCTATGATACAATGATATTATAAGACTTTCCTCCTGCAAAGCATTGACAATTGAGATAGCGATTGTAAAGTGACAATCTAAATACTAGTAGGTAAAATAAATAGCATCTATTTCCGTTGTACATAAGTACCTAATCAGTATACAATGTCTTTAAAATTATCGAAAATTACATAGTATCGTGTTTTTTGCGTCACTTAATGTATTTCTTAATTCTATCTGAAAGATAAGTTTCTGTGAATGATTAATTTCTTCCTTCATGTGGATATAATTATTCACTACAATGAAGGAGACCATTTTATGTTGTTTAATTATATTATGTTTGTCTAGTGCTAGTCGAGTACATTCTTACATGTTAAAAAAACACTTGCCAATAGGAGTAGACTGTGAGTTTCTTAAAAATTTCTTTTTATATCAACGCGATGTTTAAAATTGTCACAGATACATACTTAAATGAAATTTCAATATAAAGTGTTATACCTTATTTGAACACAAAACTTGCTCCAATAGTATCTTTCGTGTGATACTCGCATCACTCAATTTTATAAAACAATGGCGACAGTCACAACAAAATCGAGTCACAAGGAGGATGAACTATATAAGACACATTTGAATCTGTTGTATATGTTAAAGAGTCAGTTAAAACAAGTTTTTAAAATACCTCTCATCATATTGCAGTCAATATGTTTCTGATAAATTAAAACAAAGATCTCTTTTACTTGAATACCTAGCAAAAGAAAAACAAAATTTATTTTCAATTTTCAAAAGAAATACAGTTGATCGTTAACAGTTAATAGTTATCAAAGGTACCATGATTTTAATTTAGTACGGCAGACTCGCGTATAGTCTACGTAAGACTCACCACTGACGTTCAGATCTTAAAAGTTATAAAGCCGAACACGTACAAAGTTGAATAGCATTGAGGACCCAAAATTCCAAAAATTGTGCCAAATACGGCTAAGGTAATCTTTTTCTAAAACATCAAAGTTTTGTAACAGAAAATAATAAAATCAACATGTAATTGATATTCATGTCAACACCGAAGTGCTGACAACTGGGCTGGTGATACCATCGGAGACAAAACGTCAACCAGCAGTGGCATCGACCAAGTGGTGTAAACAGTTATCAAAGGTGTCAGGATTATAATTTAGTACGTCAGACGCGCGTTTCGTCTACATTAGACTAACCAGTGACGCTCAGATCAAAATAGTTAGAAAGCCAAAAAAGTCTAAAGTAGACTCTGCTTGAACCATTTTACCATACAATTCATTTACCATTTTTTTTGTTTATATAACCCAAAATAGTGAACAGGTCTAAGAACAAATTAACTACTGAAATATTTAGACATAGTTATCCTCTCTTTGTAAATCTAACCATATCTTGTTTTCCAAAATGTCGGGTGTTCGGATGCAAATAAAACACGAAACAAAGCCTGTTTCCATAAAAAGTATTTGTAAAATGTAAAATCAAAAGTGGTGGTGGAATTATTGAAAACAAAGCTAATAGTACCGTCAGTCACTTCATCCACAAATCGTTGCCGACTGATTACCATACCCCTCATGTAACCTGAACCGATTACAACCTATCCATGTGATCGTCTCGTGATAATAATTGTACACATATTGTTTTCGGTTGGGACTTTAGTGTCACATTATTATAGAATGAAATTCAAAACAGTGTGACTGTGGCCATTGATTGACACATTAAATTCATCCATTGACTGGGACAATTTACTTGAACGTTTGTCTGTAACGACCACTGTTCACCACGTACCTACGATATACATTTAAACTGTGGGGTCACCAAAGGTTTCTTAACGCCTTTAACTATAAAATAATTCAAAAAATTAATAAGGAATAACCTTTATATTTTGATTTATATAATTGATATAAATCAAAACATCGTGTTATTTCTGATTAGTTTTTCGAATTACTTTATTAAGGTGTTGAGAACCTTTGGTGACCCCATAGTTTAAGTGTCTTTAAAAAGTACATAGTGAGCAGTGGTCGTTACATACAAACGTTAACCTAAATTGTCCCAGTCAACGGATAAATTTAATGTGTCAATCAATGACCACAGCCACACTGTTTTGAATTTCATTCTATTTGTTCATATTTAATTCGAAAAAAATATTTTCGAAGTTCTAAAAAAGTGATAATTGTTTTACGCAATTGTATAGTTATGTCTTGCAAAACATGCATGCTTATTGTTGAAGGCCGTACGGTGACCTATAGTTGTTAATGTCTTTGTCATTTTGGTCTCTTGTGGACATTTGTCTCATTGGCAATTATACCACATCTTCTTTTTTTATATGTTTTTAACACAAAAAAAAACAAATAGTTGTCTCTATTTACACAGCTTTTCTATGTTGTTTTACGTGTTTGTTTTTATCCGGTGCTTAGCATGCCGAAATGACTCTTGTATTTCTCTGTCCTGAATATTCTTGCATTTATTTGTACTGTGTTCTTGTCATGTAATAGTGTTAGTTAGTGTTATATTAAACATTGTCATAAAAGTGCTAGGTTTGGCTTGCTACAAAACCAAGTTCAACCCACATTTGTTTCTTCTTAAAAGTCCTGTACTAAGTCAGAAAAATGGCAGTAATAATCTTATAGTTCGTTTCTGTGTGTGTTGCATTGTCGATTGTTTTTGTTCACTTCGGTGTTTCTATTGTTTCGGTGATTTCCTCTCATAGTTGATGTGTTTCCATCGGTTTTAGTTTATTACCCAGATTTGTTTTTGTGTCAATCGATTTATGACTTTCGAACAGCGGTATACTATACTGTTGCTTTTATTTACGATTTTGTGGGCTTATCTAACACACTCCAAAAAGGACCGAAATTCGTAATTCAACTTCTCATCATAGCATTAGCTCAATCATCACTAGGCAATGTTAGAACTGGCTGATCCGAAATTGGTCTCAATCATGTATTGGACGGTATAATGTAAGAATTCTCGCATGGTCAATACTAAGAATGTTGATTCAATCTATTGTATCGCTTCCCCGATTTACGCCAACTTACCGTGGTAAATACCTTAACAACCCTTTTGAAAATTGTGAATACAAAAATGATTGAAACGGCAGTTACTTCATTGCACCTGTTGTTTTTTCAATTGTTCACCTTAACACCCTAAGAACATAGCCGACCAAAAGGACTTATATTCTATATTACAGTATAAAGTAAAATCACAAAAATACTGAACTCCGAGGAAAATTCAAAACGGAAAGTCCCTTATTAAATAGCATAATCAATAGCTCAAACACATCAAACGAATGTTTAAAACAACTGTCATATTCCTGACTTGGTACAGACATTTTCTGATGTAATGGACTCCATTTTCGACACAATGACAAAACGTTCGTCATCAAAAATGTATTTCTAAATTTGAAGTAATTATAAGATTTAACCTAGATGTATTAACAATTATAAAACATTTTGCTTGCAAAATTTATGTTGTTAGACTTATTCAAGCAACACGTACATACGTTAAAGTGTTGAATACAATCACAAACTGGCTTTCATCCTATTTTGATCCTATGTAAAGTCATCAAATTTGCATAAAGAGTTAATAACAGTGTATTATCATTGATTTTCCTTTAACTAATGTACTTTAAATTGAAAATTGTATTTCATTTGCAAAAACAATTTGATTTTTTTGTTGTTGAAATTCTCGGGTCTAAGACATCTTCATGATCAGTTGCTTATCAACTTCATCACATTTACAATTTTTATTCATTTTGCATGCAAGATTTGCTTCATATTTACACATGGTAAATTAACATGTTTTTATTACACCGATAGCATGTCAAATATATCATAAGGAATCCAATATTAATTTTGAAATAAGGTCTCTTTGATAAACTCAATGTTAAAACATGTTATCAAATCTACCGCACTTATGATTTGTTACACAAGACAAGCGTTTTATTTTCATATCGACCACCAGTGGTGCTCTTATCAAAGCAGTGCCATAGCTAAATCTAGTAACGATTCTAAAACAAAAATCCAAAATGAAAAATTTCCAAAATGTTATATGAAATATTAATTTAGAACGAATTTGAATATCTCTTTGGGAACTTTCGCTTCTCGTTTGATAAATGGAAACTACATGCAGAGTTACGTTTCAAAAGGCACTTCATATATTAGAAATTTAATCGTTCAAATAAGCATAGTCAAGTTATATTTTATGGATCATCCAACTAACCCTATTCTAAATATATTTCAAAAGATGAAGTAACCAAAGAATTATATCACTCAGTTACTATTTTCTAGGTTAATTAAAAACAACATCTCTTCAAAGATGCAGTTGTGAGGCTTATAATTTGTTATGCAAGCTTCATGTCTCGTGTCTTTAATACTCATCAGTGGCGATCAAATCAAATCATTTGAAAGGCAAAATCAAATACGACGATAAAAAATATCGAGAATCGAGATTCCAAAAAGTTCATGAAAGTCAAACTCATCAATTATACCCAGAGTTTTAAATAATTCATTATATTTCATAAACGGTGAATTTACAGAAATAAACATATAAATGATATGTAATGTCAACACAAATCTGCTGACCACTGAGCTGTTGATACACTCATAGACGAATCGTTAGATTGAATGTTGTTGTTTGCACTATAGGCAGGGAGTAATGCTTTGTAATAAATTAGCCCTGTAATGTACGCTATGAGTAATGCCCAAATTTTGAATTTACATATTATTCTAATGTAATGCATTACATTTACAAAAATGAGTGTTATGTATGCAACCATGACATTACATAGCATTTCTTCTCATAGTGCTATACATTGCTACAAATTTCAGGGAAAATAAGTTCTAACTATTTTGTTCTTTTATTTATGAAAATAAGAAAAATTAAACACAAATCAATGTCTTGTTAAATGATTATCAAAACGTGTAAATTTGAATTGTTATAAAACTAATGATTTTCGTCATTTAACCTAAATACTAAAACATTTATTTTAATACTTAAAATAGATCGTTTCTATAAACATACAAAAATAATGTTGTTTTTAAAGTTGCAGTCATTTTCATATACCATTATCTTAGTTATTGAAAACTCTATACATAAAGATGAAAGTAATTAGTGGAATGATGGATAATGGACAATTGATATTTGTCAAGAACCAATTATTAGTTCGTAAAGCAATTAATTCTTTTTTTTGACAAGTGAATTTATGATTTCAATGTAATCAAATAACATTGAGATTAAGTTAACAAAATTATAAAAAAAATTAATGGTAGGTTAAATTTCTATTATTTCATTTTTAAGAAAACACACAGATGTATACCTCAAATTATAAAAAAAATTATATAATTAGACATGAGTGACTAGGCAAACAGTGAAATTAATCCTAAAATAATAACAATGGAGTGAGAAGTCGACGAAGGAACACAATTTGTATTGCGAAATACTAAGACTTATTAAAGTAAAAAAAAATGCCTACAACTACTCACCGACAAAAAAGTATGTATTTTTTCAGATATAGGCCCATGTAAGCAAGAATCCTTCGAGCTTAGAAATACGATATTTGAACATGTGAAAAAAATACGGAAAATTGAAATTGAATTCGTCAGTATTTTTGAAAGAGTAATTTAAAGATTATAAGGGAAAGGGTTTCTTCGTATCTTCATGAATGAATCCCTGTCAACTTTACATTTACTGGTATGCCCCTTCTTTTTCAATTTCAACTACCTTCATTTTTGTATTTACACCAAGAAGATATCGACCAAACAGCTGGGTATGGGGTTAAAAGACTTTATCGTCTCTCCTATACATTTCTAGGAATATGATTGGTTAAAAGCGACCTCGTGTAGACCGTGTATATTCAATATTAGGTGAGTAGGGAGGCGGGCTTAATTCAATACACGGTTAGTAGTGGATTTACTACTTTGGCACTGTTTGATTATTAAAAAGTATTGAAAGTTATGTTTAGTATTGTTATATCAATGTTGCTGATAATAAATAGTTATTGTTTGCATTATTTTTTTTTAGTGCAGAGCAATTGAAGAAGGTTTTAAAAATTGAACACTTGAACACTTTAATATAGAAATAAGGAGATGTGTTATAATAATAAATGAGACAACTCTAGTCTTAAGTGACCTAATATGATATATACGGGGTCAGTAAATTCCAAATGGAATGAGTGCGAAGTTCGAACCCCATATGCAATTTACTGACCCCGTATATAGTTAGTGACCTAATATGATATATACGGGGTCAGTAAATTCCAAATGGAGTGAGAGCGAAGCCTCGAACCCCATATGGAATTTACTGACCCCGTATATATCATATTAGGTCATTAACACACTATGTAGCTAATAGTATCTTACTGACTTGTATACATTTTAGAATAGTTTTAAAGTTTTAAAACCAATGTCGATATCAATGGCTACACTACGTGGATTTCATGTACTCATCAATTTATATTCAGATATTATTAGATGAAATAAACACATGTCAATTGTTGGAATAAAATAAGAAAGATGTATTAAATGCAAACTGTCAAGGAATATACATATTTTTTTCAATTACAGCTTATATATGATTAATATTCTCTAACCCTTAAAATGTAAATTTCTCTATAGAACCAAATAGAATCATATCTCCAAGGATGACGGTTATAAAAATTAATTATTAGAGCATGGCTAACACCGGTTATCATTTATTTTATGTTTAGACGATTTGAGGCAAGTCTGAATATATAAAGGTAGTTTGTTTAGTCTTTTGATATTTGCAATTTAATTATGATACGTCAGTACTTGTAAGTTACAAACAATCAAATCTAATGCGCCTAATTATTTCTCCAGATGATAATGTAGTATAAACCTCTATTCAAACTGGTTGTATACTTATTGTATACTTAGTATAGCTGGATAAGACCTAGTGGCTGTCTTTTTGCATCCGTTTAGGGTATCTTTATGCAAACGAGGGAGACGTAAGAAACCATTACATCCAATACCCGTCACATAAAAAAGGAGAAAAAACAACCAAAAACTATTAAAAACTTAATAAAAAACAAAACAAATAATTTAAGATCTGATTTGTATTTCTTTATTTTTGTTTAAAATAAACATAAACTGCTGTGCTAATAACAAGGTCTACGGATTTCCTCCATGATATAATTCTTCCACAATGTACAAAGATACATGTATTAATGACAACTACATGTTGAAGCCAATGACAAAACCATGTTGAAGCCTATGACAAAACCATGTTAAAGCCAATGACAAAACAATATTTAAGCCAATGACAAAACCATGTTCCAACAAACAGACAAAACGGAAATCTTCAAAACATTGCACAAAAAATTATTATTTGGTCTAAACGAAATCAATTTTAAATCAAATCAGGTGAATTCGGAGGAGTCAACAGTTTCTGCTGTACTGGGAATATATTTTCCGTTATGTTTCTCTTGCAAAAATCTGACAAAGGAGTATTATCTTTGGAGGTCATCTCGATAACGATTGAATGTCTGTTTGTTTTTTCTTTTTTAGTCGTCAGTTTATTTTCGATTTAGGATTTTGAATGTCCCTCTGGTATCTTTCGCCCCTCTTTCTTTTTTAATTAGATAGCAGCTAAATAAAAATTATCACGTAATATATTCTGAGTATATGCTTTTGGTAATTGTTCATTGATTAATATATAAATAGGAGGATGTATTATGATTAACACGTCAAATGTCTCTGTTTGCACTGATGATGCCAATGATATTTACATTAACTTCTGGTATTAACAGTTGTTTGTGATGTTTTTGATGAATTGAAATTGTTGATCAAGTCGTAAATAGTGCTATATCATTCAGAATTAAATGTAAAAAGAAGAATTTACACGAATACTTTTACCAACAACTTTTAATCAACTAACAATGCGGAACTGTCCAAAACACATATATAATATTGATGCATGTCAACATAGTCATGCACAACAATCATTAATCATTATTCAATTGATCAAGTGGAAAGGTAAATATAGCTTTTTTTACACAAATGTATTCATCTGTGGAACCTTGATTAAACGTTTGATCTGATAAAGAAACTCGGCCATCAGAATCAACAATTTTAACTGACGCTTGACAACTGTCATCACAGAGCGATGATATAATTGACACTTTATTAACATGGTTTTGGAGTGATAATAGTCGATATGAATTATTTGTTTCTATCAACCAAGCAATTGCATCATCGGCTAGTTCTACACAGTCTGTTGCAAGTCCATCTATATCACATGGTAAGTGTCCCTCCTCAATTGGTATGATACCCTTATTCTTCAGAATGAATTGAAGACAGTGTTCTCGTTTTAGTTCATGATCTAGATTTGGGTTCGAATAATTACATGAACGCAATAACGATGGACAGATAAATCTGAGATTGCTATGTTTTGAAAACAAATATCTCAAGTCTCTCTTTGGTAATTCTGGATAGATTGATTTATTGTCGCTGTCTAAATTATTATTGAGATCTGAAAGAACATGACTTAACTCTACATGTTGATTTGCATGTGGATAAAATATAACATCAAGTCCTTTGAAGAAAAAGTTACCCGGGTTTCTTGCACTGTCAGTTTCAACCACCACAATAAAATTCATAGAACACAGTTCTCTTTTCTCTAAACTGTGACGTTTACATTCACATTTCCATCCTGTCCATACTTTATCATTCAGATCAACAGAAATAAACACACATTTCGCAAAGTCTCGTAGAATATAATAAGACATAGGAATGACAAGGTGTTGTTCATTGTTTTTGAAAGCAATTTGTAATGGTGTACGTGACTTCCGGTTCCTCTTATACGGATTGCCACCATTATGAAGTAGATATCGTAACAAACATTCATGCTTATATTTGATAGATAGGTGAAGCATTGAATCTCCTTCATGTGTTACTTGTTCCATATCTTCTCTGTTTTTCATCATATTTTTTGTTGTTAATAATAACTCAAATTCTGTAATTGATTTGGCTTCTTCTGCCTTAAAAGGATGAGGATCTTCGACAAATTCGGCATCTTTAACATCGCCTATTAAATGAAAAAAAAAAACCGACAGATTTATATTTACAAAAACGCCAATTAACAAAATACTGTAAACTGATTCTGCATTTTGTTTGTATTTTTATGCCTACATAGTTGTCCTTATAAATTAAAATAAGTATATATTATAAAATGCATAAATAAAGTGAAATTTCATTTTTGTTCAGTGTGACCGTGTACTTACATATCCAAGGTCCAATGTGAAAATTTAAACGGTAATGATGTGATTTCGATTTTGAACTTGGCACTTTAACGGTACTTCAGACCAGTTGCACATAGATAAAAAATGTGTGATTTTTCCAAGTTGTACACCTTGTTTGTGTATTGTTTGTCAGTGTAAATGTTGTTAGGTTTGCATTTATATTATCATAGCTTAGAAAAAACTAAATATGTCGGTAAGAAGTACTTCCAGTTATGTATTTATTGTACTATCATATCTGAAAAAATATTTCGTTGGTTAATTAATAAAGGCAACAGTAGTATACAGCTGTTCAAAATTCATAAATCGATTGAGAGAAAACAAATCCGGATTACAAGCTAATACCGAGGGAAACACATCAACTATAAGAGGAAAGTAACGGAATAAAAATCACAGAAGTGCAACAAAATACAAACAACAATGCAACATTCATAAGACGAACTATTAGATAATATCGAATTAAAATTTCTTTCATATTCAATTGACCCTTTCATCTTTTAGAAAATAATAAATCCTTACGATTTAGTTCTTCTGTGACTTTTGAAGTTAACACTTTCAATGTTTCGTAGGCAAACTGTAATCTTCCGTCAATAATGCAATCAATGTGTATATGATCACATATCAGGTTTACTTTGGAAAACCAATCTTTAAAATAAATAAAGGCAACAGTAGTATACTGCTGTTAAATAGTCATAAAGCGGTTGTGCGAAAACAAATTCGGGTCAGAAACCAAAACCGAGAACAACACATCAACTATAAGAGGAAAAAAACATATTTGGTTAAAATAGGCCAAAGATGGTAAACATGGTTAATTTGATCAACTTTCGTTTATTTGAATCACGACAAATATCACGAAAATTTACGTCAGACCTACATACGTTTCAAAATGTATAAAAACCAGAAATTTAATATTAACAAAAACTGTTTTGATGAATGACTTATTTTACATGAAATTTATTTAAATATTTTTGTTTGTACTTGACTAAGGAATCTTCAAAACAAATGTTAGTTTATATCATCCAATACATGTAACTTCGTTTCTAAATATGTTAAAACAGATTGGTATGTGGAATTGAGTGTGTGAAATTGGTAATTTTGATACAAAAAAGTCAATAACTTTTAAAAGACTAAAAAATATGAAATGATTTGTTTTAGCCTTTATAAAAATTGCTACAAATGCTTATATTAAATGACAAGACTATACTTAGTTATTACATCTCTTACATTTATTCGGCGGATCTCTCTGATGCCACTGTGATATATGGTGTTGACTTTGTGTTGATGTCATGAACAAGGCTCGATCGCAGAAAGATACGAAATTATCTGAAATGAATAGAAATTTCAAGTGGAAAAAAAAAGAACACAACTTGGTCATTTGAAAAGGGAACTAATCATAACAACCTGAAAAAGTTTCATATTAAATAAAAATGAAAATGAAAAGACTGCATAGAGCATCAAAGTTAATCTAGTTGAAAAACTTGCAAAAATAAAGCCGTGAAAAAAATCCATACAGTTTAGATCGGTTCTAATATTTTTTAAGTTTGCCATTTACTGTTCCAAACATTCCTACTATTTTCTAAAAGCAGATGACAGTTATACCCAAGTACAGATAGTGACACTATTCATTTGATCTGAGCTACATTAAATTTACTTGCCTGCATTATCTTCCCTGTCCTGAAAAAAATCTCTATACTTTACACGTTTTAAGTATGATTGCTATTTTAAGAGTCACATAATGCAATTTTCTTAAAATGTTGTTTTCCATATTATTGAATATCATTATGATTATATAGCATGACTGTCGATTTTCTGATTACAGTCGTGCAGAATCCTGATATTCTATGATCAACATCCAGTTATCTGGTTTTTTATCTGGTCCTTCAGCAATTTGTGCGTTTAAAATTACTTATCAACAATACCAGTCTTATTATCTATACTACAGACGCGTTTCGTCTTCATTATTAAATTCATTGGAAGTACTACAATAATGAAAACTAAAAAACTAAATCGAATACCAAGTAAGAGAGTATTTAAAGTCGAAAAGTGCGAAAAATTCCTCCAAATACTACTAAGGAAATCTATACATAGGGTAGGACAAACATTCGTGCTTCACATAATTTAGCATACAATAAACAGTAAACGTACAGAAAGGAATTACCTCCAACCGCTAGTGTTTCTAGGTGTTAAAATATGCCAAAATGCTTGTAAAATGGGTGTAATTCTTCACTAAAATAATCTATATCTCGGCAGCCTGTAATTCAGAGGTTGTTGTTTGTTGCTATTACGTTTATTATGGTTTACATAAATCTGGATTTTTATTCGTTTGGAATTTTTTTTAATGGCCTTTTATAGTTAGCTATGCTGTATTGGTTTTGCTCATTGTTTAATGCAACACAGTGACCTATATTTTCGACATTATTTGGTCTCTTGTTGAGAGTTATCTAAGTTGTAATCATATCATAAATTCGTACTGTGATAAAATGACTCTTTAAATCTTACCTTGACTTGCATTGCTGTCTTGATATCCCGACTTGTTATATCAGAGTAGCTGATACACCCAGATGTTAATATTGTCTTGATAACACTTTGTCTATCTGATTTGATATCTAAAGCATATTCCATGCATGATAGTCCCTGTTTGCATCAATCAAAAAATGATTTAAAAATGAAATATATTTTTGGTACTAGTACTGTAATTGATATATATTATACGATTTGTTCTTTTCAGTTTTTGTAGTAAAAGGAGCAGGATAACAGAGATATCATGCAAAATTAATGCCTTTAAATATTCGGCTTTGACCGTTCCTGGTGTAGATAAACCCAGAAAGCGCTTCGGACGAATGGAATTTATACAGCGATTGGTCGATACCTCTGCTAGTGAATTATCAGTCCCCTATTTTTGACATTTTTACTCTTTGAGTATGTTTGTTTTGTTCACGCATTGTTGACAATGTCATGGAAGTTGATGCGACTTTCATACAAGTGAGAGGTTTAGCTAGCTATAAAACCAGGTTCAATCCACCATTTTCTACATTAGAAAATGCCTGTACCAAGTCAGGAATATGACAGTTGTTATCCATTCGTTTGATGTGTTTTGACTTTGGATTTGCCTTTTGATTTTGGACTTTCCTTTTTGAATTTTCCTCGGAGTTCAGTATTGTTGTGTTTTTACTTTTTGATATTATCAGCTCAGTAGTTATTTTTTCAGTACTGACAATTTTGATAAAAAAAATTCTCAAAATTGTTTGTTAACAAATTTTAAAATGATAGAAACTAAAGTTTCATATCCCTCAGGCATAGTTGAACTTAAATATATTAAGGCGCTTTTTGGGTTATACCATTTCAACTCTTAATGTTATTATATATTCTTGGTTTTGAAATATTCCGCATTGAGCGTTCCTGATGAAAATAAATACAGGAAAGCGCTTCGGACGCATCACGTTTATAATGAGTTATTTTAATGATTTTCAATAAATGACAAGTAAAAGAACAAACAGCAAATATAACACACAATTAAAGTTTGTGAAAGAAAAGCACTCTGACATACAGTAATAAAGATAACAAAAGGCGATGTACAAAATTTGCACCAGTATTATACCGCATCTAAGAATGCTTAGAGTTGCTCAAATTGCAGATATAAAATAATGTCGTCAGGCACTCAAATATCAGTTGTTGCTCTTCATATCTGATTAAAAAAAAAATTGAAAGCACTTTCGTCTTCTTCAGAATAGAGTTCAACTGATCAAACAGGTTTTCATTCATTGTCGAATATCCTCAAACAAGAATCAGTAAAAAATACAAGGACGTTATCTGAAGCATTGTAAACCCAAAGTTTTTTTAATCGAATACTTTCCGACAAGATTTTTTAATATTATTTTGATATTTACCTCATGATTACGAATATTTCCATCACAACCAACTTCAAATAAAAGATTCAATAATTCACAATTATTCCGTTCAACTGCTAAAAACAAAACCGTGTGTCCCTTGAAAATAAAAAAAATAACATTAATACGACACAAAATGTGTATACGGATTATTAAGTCAATAATAAAATTGTCAGTATACTAATATGTAAAGCCTAAAATGGCTGTTATCCAACTAATTCTAATATGACGTCCTTATTACACTTTGTAAACAAAGCCGTGTTCTAATGAGCACAAAATATGTTTGACACATGCGCACAAACTTACTGTTTATAATAACTTTATTTCAATCGTTATCCATTAAAATATATACATTTAAGCAGCTAACATAAACTTTTATTGTATATTTTCATAAAACAACATATATTGTCCCTGCACGTAGTTTTTAAACTTGAAATTTGAAAGGTAATGTACAGACTCCTCGGGGAGGAAACGGGAATAGCCAAAGATTTTTACGGTATTTTCGTACGCTTCAACCTATAAAAATACAGTATTTGTCCTATTAAATCGAAATAATTCCTTCATGTCATGCTCTATGCTCATTTTAACATGGGTAGGCATTATATTTGACCACATTTTACACCTCGCATAGAGCATGACATGAAGGAATTATTTCTTAAATAGATAAAAAAAAATGAAATTGATTATATGTATTAATCAAAGATACATACTAAATGTTTCTTCCACACGTTTTCTATGCATATGATGTTTCGCAATTTTGAAAGGTTCTCTGTGACACAAGTATCTTAAATAAATCAATTATAGTTATCTTTGAACATTAAGTATGTTTCGCTCAGGGGTAAATTTCATTGGAAACAATCTGACGACGGGTGCCGTATACGGTGCAGGAAATGCTTACCCTTCCGGAGCACCTGATTTCACTCCTGGTTTTTAGTGGAGTTCATGTTGTTTCTTATTTATTATTTATAACTGTTGATGTAAATATCTTTTGGTTTTGTGAGTCCTTGCTTACTCCTTGGTTTTGATTGTTATTGTCTATTAAATATTTCTATACAGAAATATTTGCAATTTTCTAAGCTGTTTTTATGTTTCGTATAGAAAATATCTCAGGCATAGCATTTCTCCATTGAATACAAATTTGATGCCGCATGACAGAAAAAAATGACACTTATTTTTCAACATTAATAAATAACCAAAACAAAATGATGAGGGAGAAAAACGCATTCCTAAAAGAAAAGCAAACAAAATAAAACAAATACTCGCGAGTCCTGCATGTTGACATTGGCTCCACCTTTTATCATTAGTTTCATTGTAGCACATCCTTTTCGTTTTGCTGCTTTGAAGAAGACAGGAATTCCCTATAAGACATGTTCATTAATAAATGATCGTTTTCAGTAATTTTACCTTTTGATTTTCTTATTTGATAAGGAATTTTCCGTTATGAATTTTCCTAGTAGTTCCGTATTTTTGTGACTTTTGTGATTTTACTGTTTTTTTTTATACCTTCGTATATTAATAACATTATGAAAATATTATGATACACTGTGATTAATAATAGTTTTGTATATGAAAATAATTATTTATTTGATGGCACTATTATTATATTACCTCATAGAATATATATTACACTTGCAAGCTCGTGCAATTACACATCTGCTCTGGACAACAAACAACAACATTGAAGCCATAATTATAACCAAAAAGTACTGTCATTCATAAGCGTCCTTCATCAAGATGGTATTTTTCCAAATTCATTTGTAAATATAAAACGTACCAACTTGAAGATGGCTCTTATTGATAAAAGAACTTCGGTCCTTTAAACATTTTTTAATTCGATCGACACTGGTGAGTCTTTTGTAGACAAAACGCGCGTCTGGTGCAAAAACAAAAGTTCAATCCTGGTATATGTGATAAGTTTGAACTGAAATTTCGGTTCCATTTGACTCTTATTGTTAATTCTGTTGTTTCTTGTTAACTTAGTTTTTGTTTTGTTTTTCAGACTTAAGTTGTGGTCTTCAAACTTTTCTATGTGTATCTGTGTAGGAGTTTTACTTCTTTGCACTTTAAGAAATGAATGATTATTAATATTCTAAAGGTTTGCATGTCTGTAAATGAAGAATATTTATATCAACGTTCACGTATTGTACTGGCAGGCATGCGATTTACCTCTCTTGTTTAACAGTAGATTTGATAATTTTTTTTCAAACTTGCAAACTACATTGTACCTTTTCATTAGTCATATTAACATCAGCGCCATATTTAAGTAAAAGCGTTATTGCATCAGTGTGTTCCATTAATACTGCCATTTCTAAAACAGGATTTCCCTGTAAAAAAGGAGAGGAAAATGGTTCGAAATATAAAAAGAAAATGAGCAGATACAAATATAACTCAAATGTATATATTTTAGTGATACTACTCATGCTAATTTCAGGAGTAGAAATGAACAGGAAATCAATAAGAAGTAGGCAAAGTTAATTAAAGAAATATTTGCAAGTTGTATTAAACTCAAATACCTAGTAAAAAAATACATCAAACGGTCCAAAAGTTCAATTTTGCTAAATTAATGTGCTACATGTACTCTTTTCCCAATTTCTTTCATTTCAGCACAGCATTTTTTTTCATAAAGTATATTTTCAAATATCGTACCTCCCAATAATGAGTAATTGTGTTTCTTTTTTCCTATTAAGTCAGATAAAGAAGGCTTTCAGGTTTTTATTATGAATTAAATATGTTTTTCTCATAAACAAATGTTGCAGAGAACAAACTAGGTTAATAAGGTTAAAGGTCAATGATCATAAAGTTTTAATCTTTAGAAACAAAACCGGACAAAACTGTATACTTTCCGTAATCATGAAACAATATAGTTTGTAAAATGTTTGTAATAACCATGAACTGTAAAACTAACAAACTATCTATAAATATGAATTCATTGCATAAAATCCCTGGTTATCCAGTGACTATAATTTACAGGGATACTTGGCCAACTGCTGTAGGTCGAGTAATTTGTAACAACAGCAAAGAAAAGTGCAATAAAGATATTATTTTATAAAAAAAAAAAAAAAGAGATCAAATTAACAAAATATACAAACTTATAATTGCAGGTGTGAATTACATACATCTACATTGGCTAGAGTTATAAAGGGAGGGTTGAGATCTCACATGTTTATTCCGCCGAATTTTTTCGCCTATCCCAAGTCAGAAGTCTCCAACCAGTGTTCATCTTGTATGCTTTTTTTTAATTTTAGTTTCTTTATAAAAAAATATGTTTTTGAGTTTAAGTATTACGTCTATTTTCATTGAATTTTTTTAGGTGATTGCCGAGGACAACCTCCGGGTGCTGAATTTTCTCGCTGCGTTGATTACCCATTGGTGGCCTTCGACTGTTATTTGCTCTTTGGTCGGGTTGTTGTCTGTTTGACATATTCCTTTTTTTCCATTCTCAATTATGTGTATAAATTAATACTAAAAAGTTCTAACCTGGAGGAACGTTCTTTATAAATATACACAGTTTTTCAAATATGATTAATTGTATGAAGATAGTTGTTTAAACTTATAAATGTTAACATTTTCATGCAAAAAGGGGAAGCAGACTAACATGTGTAGTATAGTGATATTCGTCACCGATATTCAATTAGCCACAAAAAGGACAGTCAAACTCTTAATATAACTAGATTTTACGTTTTTAGAGATTACCTCTTTGTCTGGAATATTTACGTCGGCACCGAGATCTAACAAAATTTCCAAACATTTCAGTTGTTTGAACATCATTGCTACATGAAGCAAATTATTTCCCTGAAAAAGTTTATTATTCTAAATTAAATAATCAATAGATCTGAACAGTTATCAACATTCTTTAAGGGTGTATGCATCATTACTATGAAATGTTTTTTCTTATCATTTGAAGATTTTTCAGAAATATAAGTTCTTTTAATTTCGAATATATATATATCAAACCTTATTGAGTGACTCCCAATAGAATGTCATACCACCAGACAACAACATCACGTCCGGTTTCACAGGGAAGTAGTAAACAACACACTCAAAAACATTATTCGATAAACATAACCGATATAAATAATAATATACACTAAATCGTAATGCTGCGTAGATGTACTACTAAGGATATGAGGTGCATGCAACACAACTTGAAAGTAAGATTTTTTACTTATTTGCAAATTCAGTTAACATTGCTTGAAAAAGAATTGGTATGTACTATACAACGCTATTACTTTTTTGTATTAAGTTATCTTGACATTTTTGATTGACATGAAATAAAGTTTTGATTTGATGATTTGAAGATCGCGTAATTAAATTTTTGAACTTTTTAAAGATTACAGATAATATTAAAATGTGATATTCACTACCCAAACATACTCAATGAATAATAAACTAAATATACGAAATAAGATTACTTCTTTGTCTTTGATATCAATGTCAGCTCCTGATTCCACGAGAATTTGCATTAGGTCCAGTTGATCTGATGTCATTGCTTCTTCTAAACACGACGTTCCCTTAAATAAAATATAATCATGATACCAATTCCTATATCCAGCTAAATGATGATTTATCAGTGACTGTTTTGTAGCACCTGAGATAAACCACGGTTTAAAGAAGATTATTTCTGCTATGTATTAATGTGTTTATGTGATGTTTGTCGACTTTTGTTGTTTATGTGATGTTTGTCGACTTTTGTTGTTTATGTGATGTTTGTCGACTTTTGTTGTTGTGAATTCGCTGCCCTTCTTCGAATTCGAATTTAATTCTCAGTATGGTACGTTAGATGCCTTCTTGTGAAATAGCCAAGTTGTATTTACAACAACAAAGATACATTAAAAACAAATCGAATCCATCTCTTAGTTACGTAAGACATTTAATAGATTGCTATTTCTCTATCTTCAAAGATTGATATTAAAATGTATAACTTAACTTGAGAAAATATAAAATTTTAAAAATTAGTATAAACCTAAAAAGAATTGATTTGTATATTTATTTCAAAATGAATTGTTGAATCTTTGAAATAATAAAAATTATGTAAACATATACAGGTTGCAGGTTTAACATAATGATTCTACTTTGCTTCAAACTTGGTTAGGTACATACTGTACAGTTAACCTGTATATAAAGGTCTTCATCGGGACAAGAGAAAACTGGTCTTAGCAGTGACCTAGAAATTGAGGCTCAAAATCCATAGGTTCATGTATTACTACAGAGGAACCAGAAGAAAATGACATGACAAAACTGGATTTTGCTTAATAAAGGCGAGATTTCTATACTAAAGTCAGATGCTGTGGTATATTGAATTCTAATTCATGTTTGACTGTAGTGAAAAATTTTAAAATGTCACCAGTACGTATAGTTCCAATTATAGTTCTCGTTTCTTACTAGGGTATTTCTAATATTAGGATCAGCGCTGTATTTAAGAAGAAGATTGACCATTTCCTTCTGCTTGGACAGTACAGCTGTGTATAAAAGTGGATCACCCTTAAAATAAATATAAGTATATATTAGAAAATGTTGTTTGACAAAACTTGAAAAAAAGTAATTTACAAATTGTTCACAAAAATAAATATATATCTAAATACAGTTTCTAGTACATAACCATTTGATTGCATAATTTGTTCTATGTATTACCAGTGAATATTATCCCAGAAATGTACTCTGCAAAAAGATGAACGTAGTCAATAGTAAGTGTATTGACTTGAAACATCAACGATATAAGGATGAGACTTAGAAACGGTGAAATGCAAGGCTCTGCCTGTATAACTTATTGAACAATTGGGTTTGCTTATTGTTGAAGGCTGTAATGTGCTTTATCTTTTTAAGGCGGACAGTTGTATTATTGGCAATCATAAATAACACATCCCTGTTTTTTCTGTTTTTTTAGATACACAATTTAAAAACAGGGATAAATGTAAAAGGAAAACATCCAAACTGGAACTCATTTCAAGTTTTATTTTTAAAACTAAACAATTATGATCAAAATCTACCTTGCTATTTCTACAATCCACATCTGCATCAGCTTCCTTTATCATTATTTCCACTATATCTGTTCTGTTAGACTGGACAGCAGTATATATGATCGGATCCCACTAAAATAATATTTTTACCAAAAAGGATATAAACATCTTAAAAGAAAGCTAAAGCAAAAAATACGTACGCGGTACCACACAGCTCCTTCGGTATTTTATCATTTGTATATATATTAACGCTTATTTAGTTTCACTGCTGTCGGAGTGAAAATATATTACATGGCATGTTGTGTGTGGTAGCTTTTAAGCGGGCGAGATATGTTAGTATTGTGTTATTGATCGTTTAAAAAATCTTTTTTGTTTTTGTTTAGTTTTGCCTTTTCAATAAAATAAAATAATATAATGTATCGTTGTGTCCATGTGTCTTGCTACAAAATGCATGTCAACTAAATGTTGCACCAAAATCTTGCCACTTATGAGCAAGACATAAACTTCTAAAATACATAAAAGGTGCATCAATCGCTATAAATTGCCATTCCATAAACGACTGGCTATAGCTACTGCTAAAGACTTTATATCAATAACATTGCGTTATTATGAAGATAAAACCAGAAAAGCGTGTTGGACTCATTAGGTGTAACACCACTAATTCAGGCCCGGCCAGAAAGCGAATACCAGAAAGTAGTACATATTTAACACAAAATAGTTCCTACGCATGAGTGTAACTTTAGAAATATGTAGTTATTTAGGTATGTTTGGTATCAAATGAAAGCTAAAGGACTGGTGATCACTGTAGAACACTTTTGGACTTTTAATTTTGAATATTAAAAAAAATGCACCAAATTTTCAAAAGAGGGTACATTTTGTCTGTTTGTCAAATCTTAAGTACCTATTTTGGTACATCCGAAGTTCCGGGAACCAGTTCTTTCTTATATGCCATTAAAGGTATGTTAATTTTTTCAGTACAAGACACCATAAAGTGCTGCTTTGAAACGCAATGATTGCCACTTTATTTGAACTTAAAACAAAAGAGGTGTGCCTGCTTGTAACGGAGGAATTTAACATAGAAAGCAATGGGACCATTAATTAGTGGTGTACTTCCATTAACCTTATAAGTGTTTTTATTTTTGGTTTTCAAGAAAGTTTAGCAGGTGAATTGTTATATACAGTACAAACTTGTTTCGAACCTGTTTGTTTCTGTGGTTGACCTCTGCTCCGTGTTCAATAAGCAATCTCACAACATCATACTGTTCATAAAATAGTGCTGTATACAATATAGGGTCTCCCTGCCAATAAATATAAACCATTTAGTTTATCTGGTTGTGAAGAGTCATTGGTTCAATATCTGGTAATCTTCATATTAAGTGTGTTTTCATTTTTTCTGTCTATTGTAGTTAATTTGTCATTCAGTAAATTTGTAATAGTGACTATAGCAACTAGTTTTCAAAGTCTTATATGCTATAAAAATACTTTCAAGGTTGTGTTTAGTATTCTATTTGTATCTTTTGGTCGATCTTAATTTGTTTTGGTAATTTTACTGTCAATTTGTTTTCCACTTTTTTTTACAATTTTCATACAATATTGGTTCTCCCTGTGAATAAATAATAAAAGTTAATGTTATTTCACTGATTTTGGATGTACTGAGAAGTAAACTGCTGGGAACCCGTTTTCACAATGTCTGTTTTTTCACAAGCATATTTTTCTTCACCCAAACCCATCGTCTTGAACATGCATAAGGTATTTGCCACTGGACGTTAACCTACAATCAGTCTTCCAAACACTGGAAGTTACAGAATAGACAAAAAATTGTTAAGAGGAACTTTTTTCTTAATCACTATATCTGTGTCGAAATATTAAAATTTAACCTTTTTACAAGTTATGATCTTATACATGATGCATTTGTAGATAACGACATTCTCCTTTAATTTAACAGCAACATCCGAAATGCACAAATTTTCTTGTTTTATACAACTTGAAATTGATACCGGTACCTTGTTGTCTCTGAAATTTAGATCCTCCTCTCCGGACTTGATCAAATCATTTATTACTCGAATGGAATACGATGATCCTTCTTTTATGGCTTTACAAAGAGCGCTATCCTCCTTCAAACATAATAAAATCATTTGTTAAAACTATCTTATAGTTAAGTCATTCGAAAGGCATTATCACTTCTGTTTAAATGCAGATGTTAATTTGAATTTCTACGAGTGATGAAACTTATATATTTAAAAAAAAATATATATATATATATCGTGCAGTCTAAAAAGTTTTTTTTTAATGACAATGAATTAAGAAAAATAATTATGTGAAAGGAAAGTCTGTTGCCTGATAAATGGTTATATTATCTGCCTTGAAAACAACTCTACCTATAAATTATATAATTATCAATTCCCCTTTTATTTGTTTCACTGAGAAGTAAAAGTTTGAAAGTTGATAGACAATATGTTAGATAAAAAAAACGTTTGAAACGAACTTATATAGATATAGGAAGATGTGGTATAAGTGCCAATGAGATAACTCTCCATCCAAGTCACAATGTCTAAAAGTAAACCATTATAGGTCAAGGTACGGTGTTCAACACGGAGCCTTGGCTCACACCGAACAGCAAGCTATAAAGGGCCCCAAACATTTACTAATGTAAAATCATTCAAACTGGAAAACCAACGGTCTAATCTATATGTGATATAGATTCAATGGATAAGCGTTGATTCTTGAAAAAGAAACCATGAGCCCGGAGGGCGAATGGTTTGTTTTTCATGAATCAACGCTTATCCATTGTATCTATAACTTAAACTATTGTGTTAATGTCTTGTCAAAATTAACGCCTATTCTTAATTAGAAGGTATTGTAAGTGAGTTCAAATAACCATGTTATCGTGTCAAACGATCCATTACAATTAAATATCACAAATAAATGTTTAAAAATACAAACACATTATTACAAAACACGTCTGCCCTTTAAGATCTTCATATTATCAGACATCTGAATATTATCTGTTTATACAAAATAAGTTCTATTCGGACTCATTGCTATTAAAATTGAAAATGGAAAAAGATACATATAGTGCATATAATAAGTGTGTTTCCGAAATTTTTTAACGCGAAGCCTAATTCTAGGCACATAACGATTTTCTAGCATAGGAATTTGCGAATTAACATTTGTAAAATTATGTAGTAAAACAGATGAAATCATATTATATTAATTTATAAAACAATAGTGGACAAAAATAATGTATTCATTTTTATTTCAAACATGTGGAATATAAAAAAAGAAGATGTGGTATGATTGTCAATGAGACAACTCTTATTATGAGACCAAAATAACACAGAAATTAACAACTATAGGTCACCGTACGGCCTTTAACAATGAACAAAGCCCATACCGCATAGTCAGCTATAAAAGGCCCCGAAATGACAATGTAAAACAATTCAAACGAGAAAACTAATGGCTTATTTATGTAAAAATTGAACAAAAAACCCACTGAATTACAGCTATGCTCCTGACTTGGGACAGGTACATACATACAGAATGTGGCGGGGTTAAAAATGTTAGCGGGATCCCAACCCCCCTAACCTGGGACAGTGGTATAACAGTACAACATAAGAACGAACTATAAAAATCAGTTGAAACAGGCTTAACTCATCAGATGGACAGAAAAACAAGTGGACGTGGAATAGCCAACATTTATCCGATTATAAACGACTAAACTCGCTTTTATTACACAAAATATCCACAATAACATACAAAACAAGAACAAAAACTGGAGAACCAGAGATTATTGACAACAAAGAGAATTCAGGGATTCGAACCTAAAAAGACAAGACCTAAACTTTACCTCATTAATCTTAACCATGAAACCTCGTGGCTACCAACTTATATTGTACGTTTGCCTATTATTAATATATAAAGGTACAAGCCCTATGTGTATGTTGAACCGATGTATATCATTTATTCATTTATATATATAAAATAAACATATAAATCGTAACCAATTGGTAGCCCAGAAGTTTCATCGATATGTTGAAGTCAGTAACATTTAACAGAATTCATGGACGGGTTCGATTCCCAGTGAAGGCATACAGAAATTACAAAAATTAAAGGTAAGTTTTTAAAATAATTCCATTTGTGAACAGAAATCAGTAAATAAGTCAATTCAACCTTAATGAAATTAGACACACAAAGGAAACAATAGAATATAATCTGGTGAGTCCATTTCAGCGACGGATTTAGGAAGCGTAGATTCTAGAAAAAGAATCCACGGTAAATGAATAGGCTGACGTCACCACAATGGTTTAAATAAAAATAAATGAGAAACGAGAAACACTCATGAACCACATAAACAAACAACAACTACTGAACATAAGATTTCTGACTTGGGACAGGTGCAAACAATTTCAGCGAGATTAAACGTTTTCATGGTACAAAACCTTCTAACTTATTTGAAACAATAGTGTAACATCACAACATAGAAAGACACACTATAAAATTTTAAAAGGCCTTCTTACCCGATTAGCTGTGTCTAGAATATATTGCTTTATGCATTCTAAACGTTGAAGCCGTTCAATCTTTCCGTCGAATTGGACTGTCTGAAATTTATTTCGATATCAGTATTGCAGACAAACATGTTATAATAAGTAAAATGTAATAAAACAAACATCACAATTATGCAAGACATTACTCATGTTACTATACCGAAAAGTTTAAAATGTCAATTTAATAACATATTTCTCTAAATCACGGCACGTGACACACCAGTTGTTATACACGTGCATTGTATTCGTAATGAATGATTAAACCCATCAACGAATGAGACATGTCACTGAGATTGTTCTTGCCATGCACAACATGACAGGTGCCACTAGAAGAGCAGGATCAGTTTCCTCTTCCGGAGCACATGCAATCACCCTTAATTTTATTGCGGAGTTCGTGTTGCTTAGTCTTTCATTATTTTATGTAGTGTTTTGTGGACTTGTAAGTCTTATGTCGTCTTTCCATGTTTACAATAACGTTGTATATTTCACTTCGACTTACGAGTGTTGAACTCCACCTTGGTACCTACCGCCTGTTTTCAACAGTATAATGTTGTCCTTCGTTGATCAGTCGAAAGCCAACCTCAATATATGTCTTAAAACAAAATTGTTCTGTGTAAAAAAAATGCGGCGGAATAACACGTTGAAACAGTTTAAAACACGATATTGATTCCCTTAAAAAGTGTACGTCTTCCAAAACAACGCGCTACTTAGTAAAACAGAATACCTTTCTCGGTTTTTCATCTTGGTTGTCAATGTTTGAACTTTCTATTGTAGATGGGTCATTACTCGTCCTCAAATTTGGTGTTGACTCATCGAAAAGCTATAAAAGTTACGATATTAAATGTTGTATATTTAGGAAACAACAAATGAAATAGACTTCAAGAGCTATATTTTTAATTAATTCTTTTTAGTTATTACTCGAAACCCATACTCTATTAACAATATCATTTTAACACAGATATATGTTCTTCATACAGCACAGATATCTCTGACGGGACAGTTTGACAAAGATCGTAACGCTAAATTTCTAATTGCAAAACTGAAACAAACGAATTTTCTAAATTTATTACGTATCATACGCAAGAAAGTTGAACCTCGGTATCAAGAGTTGACAATTACGAAGGTCTGAATGGGGTTGGTGGAATACGAAATAATGGCCAAAATGATCGCTTTTGTTAAAGGTAAAGGCTCATGGTATTAGAGAAAAAGAAAAAAAAACTTTTCAAGAGCGAATGTCGTTCTTGTCATTATTTATAAGCAAGCGATATCATTTGTCCATTTTTTAGCTGCCATCGTGTTATGTTGTACGGATTATTTGAAATTGTTATTTTGACTATCATTTAACCCTAATGATAACATTATTTTTTGTTATTTTTTTCTAACAATACACAACAGGATTAATAGATTCACACACACAAAAAAAAAACAGACAGTACAACACTGACCTGACCAAATAAACCATCAACACTGACCCCTCCGAAACATTTATATACATGTACACTACATTTAAATATCTTACATCTATTGTTGTAGATCCAAAACTTGTATTGTCGTAAAGGGTGCTCACAAACTCGCTGGCCACAGTTGTATCAGGAGTAGTCCAACCTCCACTAGATTTGGTCCAAGGCTGTTTGCTCGTCCCATTCTGTGACAAGATTTCCTTTTTCCCACAAACATTCTGAATATAAAATGAAACCCAATATGAATTTATGACTAGTAGGAAAGGACCAGTTTGTTTTGTGTTTCCCGGACACTATTTGGGTAGATAGTTTTTTAGTAGATTGATAATTCTTTAACATTTTTGATATCAAAAGAAGCACTACATTTATACACATGTAGCAGAATCTCTCCTGAGGCTAATATTTTAAGACTTGGCTAGTTCTTTGAAATGTTTGTTTGACTAAAACCCTTAAAAAGAGGCTGGATATACTTACTTGAACTGCGATTTGGCAACACCTATACACGTGTCGGCAATAACATTTCTCAAAATATATTCCGTAGGGCATTAATTGAGCTCTTTTAGAAGCGAAATGTTCATGTATTGTTAAAAATGAAAGATTATGGACACTAAGTCAGTAAAAATCTGCATAATAGTTCATACCGTTAGCTTGATATTATTCTTAATAACTATTTTTTAAAACAGCAATAGGTGTCCTTTCTAAAATTTTTGATCTTTCATCTACGCCTGAAAACAGGCCTACACATAAATTAAAGACAAAATTAAGAGAAGATTTCTCGTTAATGATTGTTAATTGAGAGTATTTACAACACAAACAATAAGATAAAAATTGTATAAAGAAAAATACTTAAACATATCATTTTCCGCTAAGACCGGTATACTGTTATTCTGTAGAAGCAATTGAAGTGGCGGTCACTAAAACAATTAATAGTAATAGTGTTGTTTGTTTTATTTTTACACTAAGTGCATTTAATTACACATGTATTTAAGATTACACATATTTCCTTAAAACCTCCACGATAGTTTTGTATATAGTAGCGTGAACGTCTTGATTGCGGGAGGTCGTGGTTTCGAACACCCGGTCCGTCCTGGTCAAACCAAAGACTTTAAATTTGTTTTAACTGTTTTCCTGCTAAGTACGAAGAGCATAGACTAGTAGACTCGGAGTCAGAATAGTGTGTCAAGGTAGTGTAATACGTCTGCCAACTGTTACCTTGTAAACTAGCACGTCGGTTACATACACATGTTCTCGTCCTCAAAACGCATTTGTTTTGTCGTTGGACATTAAACAGCAACCTATCGTTAACATCATTTTCTTTGAAATACAATTGCACAAATAGTTGTTCTCTCTATTCTCATTGAAAAACTTCGTGGTTGACCTACGCAGAAGTCGTAACGCTATGTTTGACAGCGCTATCTTTATAAAAGTACCAACGAGAGAAAAACACGGAGCTAAGTTTCTGTAACTTCAACCGCAAACAGATACGATATAAGATAATATTGATAATTTCTATTCTAAAATATCGATATTTTTTAATTCTTGGATCTTGAACTTTTTCTTGAAGTTTTCTCACATATCATTTGAAACATTTATATAGAAATATACTTACCAAAATATTACCCATATGATCTGCAAAATGCAATACACAAAGCGTTACAATTATACAGTTAACATGGTTCACAAAAGATCGATATTTTATCTTCTCCCAAATAAAATCTTAACTATTTTTCATCGCCATATAAAGTCCTTCAAAAAATAAACTTGTATCAAAAAATTATAATGAAAATGTATTATGAGACAAGTACATGTGTTGTGTGTTAAATGTTCAGTAGAAGATACATACATTTAAAGAGAAGAGAAAACGTTTTGAATAAATCAAGCTATCATGTATTAGCTTAAAAGTAAGTGAAACGCAGAACAGTATGACGATTTTGACTGCAACCTATGAAATAAGAACATGTAAGTCAGCATAATAAACTTTGCTTCAGAAGTTGCCGTCAACCTAATATACCTCGCAAAGCTGTCAAAGGATTCTTGAGCGTGCTAATGGCAAGACACTCTCAACAATTTATGGTCAAGATTACAAGATGTGATTTAATTGGTTTTAGTCTAAAAAGACTGATGAAGATTTGTTGAATGAAAAAAACAAACCAGGGGAACATCGAAATGGAAGAGACGCATAGAGAATCGAAAAGGGAAATCCAGAAGGTACCAAATTCATTTCGTCTCCCATGTCTCGTCATCCTATGTCCGAGGAGAGTAAAATTACAACAATCTTTAAAATAATATATATCTTAAACACACTTACCTCATGTATGTCGCATAGGTATTAAACGTAGTGGTGATATATTTTGACATATGATACCTATTTTAATTCTTTAATTTTTTTTGACTCATATCTGAACGGAACGTGCGACTTAAAGAATGATATTATCTTCATTTATGTCAAATCCTTTAGAATACCTAGTACTGTATTGATTATTACTGATTTAGATTTAGATATTTACTAACAGTTCTAACATCAATGAAGTATTCACTTACAAAACATAAACATTATCATTAAATATCAGTTGCAATATATCGACATTGACCAGTTCAATAACTTTTCTATTATTTCCATGTTTTGCATGAAGAACTACCAAATCATCTGTTTATTTAATTTATCAATTCATTGTTAACCAGTGATTGGTGATTGGTGTTAAGAACTTAAGCATTTAATGATAGAATCTGTTGATCGTACTGAAATATAATGGGTAACTGTTACTGCTAAGTCTAACAATGAAACAAATTAATATGAACACGTGTTGCTTTTTTCTTAATCTTATTTATGAATAATTACATTATATGTATGTTTCATTATAATATTTTATTTTGATTGGCTAACTGCACATCCCGTGTTATTCCGTAAGCAGTTGCATTGCTCAATACAACTTTTCATTCATGATAGCACGTGCTCCAACAATAAAGTGCACAGGTGAATTAAATAATAAAATATATACAATTCGTGTTTTCATGATCATAGCTAAAAAATGTAATTATAAGTATTGAATGCTTCTTTTTGTAACTTTATAGGGTTGTAAAAGCGTTGACCGAGCGTACATTTTTAGAATGAAGCGCTTCCGCGCTTCATACAAAATGTACTTCGGTCAACGCTTTTACACCCCAATAAATTTACAAAAAGAAGCATTCAATTCTTAAATGAGCATATAAAGTGTGCTTGTATAATTCATAATAGAATATTGTTTTGAGTTTGTATAGAAACAGAAACACTCAATAACTTACACGTCCAACACGAAACTGCCATGGCGGTAATTTACACACCCACCACGAAACTTACATGGCGTCAACACTGATTCGCGAAATCAAGAACTACCTGTTGTAGGGAGAATTTTCTAATCGATTAGATTATTAGAAGACCATTGTAGTTATATTCTAAAAAGACACTATTTTTCTTTAATCTTCAAAAATACTAAATTATAGAAAGGTTGGAATAAAAATAGGCTTCGTGTAACAGGAGTAGGTCCAGTGAGACCTCTTTTTGGCCCCAAAATATAGCAGTTTTGTGCAATTGTTTAAATGTAAACTTTTATTATTTATTGGTCAGTAGAATGCTTCTGCTACATTAACATGTAATCGTGTACTTTAAAATATACGCTAAGCATACAATTAGATTGTATCAGTATCAGTAAGACATTATGTCAGTAAGTTATTGCTGGACCATTGTACTTACTTCAGCGTTCGTTCAATATTTCAGAATATTAAAACTGGCAAACGTAAAATAACCTGTTCCCGAAACAGATTATCAAAAAGTCCGTTTCTTATTTGTTGGCTTTTATTTTTGTAGCAGTTCAGTGTTTCTGTTGTTCCGTTGTTTTCCTCTTATAGTTGATGTGTTTCCTTCGGTTAAAGTTTGTGACCCGGATTTGGTTTCGCTTAATCGATTGGTGACAATTGAAACACGATACACTGTTGCTGCCTTTATTTGTTGTCTCTTTCCATAGTGTTGTCTGTTTTGTTTTATTTTTTCGAGATAGACCAATCTTTATTCTGTTAAAATATAAGGCTTGACGAATATTGGGCAAAACTGTTTCTCTTAAGGGAACGACCATTAAGCTTAAAAAAAAGGGGGGGGGGGGTATTTTCCCCCCTAAAAAATATTCTAATCCCCATTTAAGGTCAAGGAACAGTATTTTGCATCATTATAACGGAAATTTATGTATCAACAACATATAGTTTTTTAAGAAAAATCTATGGACTATAATTAGAGATTTGGCGATTTTAAGACAAATTTTAGAAGGTTTTTCGCCGATTTTATGTGCTTTCTATACAAATTTTCACCCATTTTGTAAGAATTCAATCAGTAATATTTCAAATGATAATTGAGATAAATGCATCATTTTTTCGATTTTCAGTTGAAATTCATCGAGCCAGAGTTGTATGCCAAATTTTACTTAAATTTGTGACATAGCCTTTTACTGTAACTTGACCCTAATTTTAATTACAAATGTTATGGTAAAAAATTGTTATGAATCTTGATTGTTCCCATACCTTATAGTGTTTAATTTTTGAAAAAATAATTTAAATGATAGCGTCGAGACTGTAAAAAGTAAAATAAATGATGTTTGAAATCAGACCCCCCCCCCCCCTGAAATTAAATGATTGATCACTTAATGGGAAACGCGTAGTGCAATGTTCCAAATGATCTATAGTTAATCAAACTGGTCAGAACTTCTGTAAATGTCTTTAGTATAAAAAAAACAGATGATCACTTCATATTGTATTCAAAGTTATCACACAAAAATCAGTTACAATTGTTTACTTCAATATAAATGTAATAATCTAAATAAGTCTTTTGTTTTAGTTAAATAATAACGTATTCAAATACAATATCTGATAAGAGGTCCGACTTCATTCAGAACATATAACACAACCTACAGTTTGATATTAAATGTGAATAGCTGAATAGTTAATATTTTTAAACACATTGTGATTTCTGCAAGTTAATTCTTATAAATAATTAATGGCGACCCGAAAGCATCAAGGACTTCTGGTCGCAGCTCTATGCTTTTCTGGTTTGGCCCTTTTATTACATATAATTGGTTTTGCTTCACCATACTGGTATACTCAGGAATTGGGATCAATCACTGTGCACATGGGACTATGGAAAGGATGCGCTGGTATCAGTGGATTACTTGTTTGTAATGACTATTCTCTGTGGGACTCTGAACTTGAGTGTGAGTTTTGATTCAATAAATGATAAATCGATGAAATTAACTTAAATGATATCAAAACAAAACGACAGAAATTCCTATAAATTAAATTGAAATTCGAAAATAAACAAAGAAATAAAAAAAAAAAAATTTATGTGGTGAGAATGTTTAAGCTAGTACGGATCGACTGAGAAAGGATAAAGATCTATACATTTTATCTGCAAATGCATATTGAATAGTAATATCTTATTCAAAATTCCTTTTTTTTTTAATCAAATTCCACGAATGAACGTTTTGATAAACTGTAAAAATACCTTCATACATATTTGATTGGGTCATAAAACCAAAGATTTCTATATCTATATAAACGACAAAAATAATGTGTATGTCATAGTTTGTGCATTACTTTTAAGGGAAATATATGTAAATAATGTTTTAAGTACTATTGAAAATTCTTCAACCAATGAAAAAATTTCTTCATTTTATCTTGCCTACACTGTCTCATTGTCTGGTCAATTATTACCCTAAACGGATGCGTAACTATATACTCCCTTCTTGTTCTAGTTGCAGTCCTTATTCCCTGTCCTTCATACCAGTTTAAACGGTTTAACCCACACACCAGACAATATTTCTCAGGCTTCCATATTTGAATGATACACCACTCATAGTTTTGTAAATGTTAAATTTATATTAAATCATGATGTTTTAGTTGTTGTTGACTGTACTTTGTTTAAATTGGTTAAAAACCACCCATCCCCAATGATCTACCGTAAACAAATATGACATTAAATGATTGCCAATGAGACAACTAGAGACAAAAGGCTGAAGACCCTAACAACTATAAGGCACTGAACGGCCCTCAATTAACTATGAGCAAGACATATATTGCATATTTATAATTTAAAGACCCCGGCATGACAAAACGTAAATCAATTAAAAAACAAGAAAAATCTAGAATTGCGTAAGTTATTCTTACAACAAACAAACATATATATATAAATCCAAATAGAGAGCAACTATCGACAACCACCAATTTCAAGCTTATTACTATGGATAGGAACCTGTAATCTAATGTGTGTCGTTTGTTGCCGAGTATCATATTTGTACTTCGTACTTTATAGTTTTTTTTACATAGATCAGGCCGTTAGTTTTTTCGATTGATTTTTTTATAGACTATGCGGTATGGGTTTAGCTCTTTGTTGAAAGCCGTATATCATTTGTTGGAGAGATGTCTCACTGGCAATTATTCCACATCTTCATTTTTTTCATAATTTAAACATTCAACCCTCCTCTTAAAACGCATAGGTTATCGTATGGACTTCAACTTAAACAGATTGGTGGACGTCCAACCCTCCCTTAAACCTGTGGGCAGTGTAGCGCACGGTTCAGTGTATGTGTTTCGTCCCCCTTTCAGTTAGATACAGGTCTATAGATACAAGAAGATGTTGTATGAGTGCAATTGAGACAACTCTCCGTCCAAGTCATAATTTGTAAAAGTAAATCAGTATAAAGTACGGTCTACAACACGGAGCCTCGACTCATGCCGAACAGCAAGATATAAAGGGCCATTAACATGACTAGTGTAAAACCGTTAAAATTTACATTCCAACTAGTTGCTCGTTCGATGCGGTAAACATTAGTAATCTAAAGAACCGTGGTAACTTTGAATTACGATACTGTTGTCAAGTCATTAAAGATTGCATATTTTGGCGTTAATATTGAGTCACTAATAAGGTCTTTGCATCGGAACTAAACACATTTGTTCTAAAAACAGTTGTTGGCATGACACGGGTTATGTTCTTCTCATCTTTGTTATGATGGTATGATACTAAACCCCTAACGGGAAGGATTGTGCCTGATGTTCATATGATGAAATCATAATCTTTCAGTCAGTTTAATTGAAGTCTGGAGCTGGCATGTCAGTTAACTGCTAGTAGTCTGTTGTTATTTATGTATTATTGTCATTTTGTTTATTTTCTTTGGTTACATCTTCTGACATCAGACTCGGACTTCTCTTGAACTGAATTTTAATGTGCGTATTGTTATGCGTTTACTTTTCTACATTGGTTAGAGGTATAGAGGGAGGGTTGAGATCTCACAAACATGTTTAACCCCGCCGCATTTTTGCGCCTGTCCCAAGTCAGGAGCCTCTGGCCTTTGTTAGTCTTGTATTATTTTAATTTTAGTTTCTTGTGTACAATTTGGAAATAAGTATGGCGTTCATTATCACTGGACTAGTATATATTTGTTTAGGGGCCAGCTGAAGGACGTCTCCGGGTGCGGGAATTTCTCGCTACATTGAAGACCTGTTGGTGACCCTCTGCTGTTGTTTTTTATTTGGTCGGGTTGTTGTCTCTTTGACACATTCCCCATTTCCATTCTCAATTTTAGTACATGTAACATAAACAAATATGAGTACAACTAAAAAGCACGTTTATATGTTACATGAACAAAACATATATTATAAGTGCTGCTTGAAATAATTCACGGTTACACGTTCGTATATATAGGTTGTTTTTATAAAAAGTAATATTACTTTTACTTTTAGATTATCACAGAATCCCCCAAGGTCTAACTACAATTGCACTAATACTTGCATCCATAGGATGTTTCTCATTGGTTGTTAAAATAAGTAAAGGATCAAAACCCGGATTTGAGAAAGCGTATTTAGTAGCTACTACCACATTTGGTATCGCAGGTATGTACAACTTAGATAATAGTAATCATGAACATTAAGACAAAGTCACAGTCACAACAATGAACATTTATGTTTCTTTGATAATATGAAATTGAAAAGACATAGAAAAATCCAACAGCACGAATTGGCTTAATCTATATTTATGTTTACATCGCTTATATGGTCATCGGATGATTTTAATGGTTAACTCGATAGTTAATTAGATGGCGTCTAGACTAAAATACACACGAAGCGAAGCTACGTATTTTTATGCCCGTGTCCTATTGGTTGTTTATTTGAGACTTGTAATAGTTTGGATAACAAGAATTTGACAGCTAGTGCCCTTTTAAGTATCAGGAAGACATTTGAATATGTCAGTAATTCATTGCTTGACAATTGTACTTACTTAATCATTCGTTCATTTATCAGAATATCAGAACTAGTAAAAGTATAATGTCTAGTTCCGAGACAGGAATATGGTAGTTGTTATCAAGTGGTCCGTTTCTATGTTTGTTTGCGTTTGTTTTTATAGCAGTTCAGTGTTTCTGTTTTTCCGTTATTTTCCGCTTATAGTTGACGTGATTCCTTCGGATTTGTTTTCGCTTAGTCGATTGATAACTATGGAAACACGATACACTGTTGTTGCCTTTTTTTGTTGTCTCTTTCCATAGTGTTATATAAGATAAGATGTATTTTATTATTTTATTAAAGTGTCACCATCCATTACAATATCAATATATATATATACACATTAAGTCATAGGAACCTAACATTTAAGTAAAGAGATGCCAGCCGAAAACGACTTATGAGACACTATCATTAAAACAAACATCTAATACATACATAAAAGGACAGCTTTGTTACATTTCAAAAGTATTTCGTAAATAAAAAAAAACTAAAAAAAAACATATATAATTTCTACATGACATGTTTTCGTCGATAACACATATGATAAAGGGAACTAGCTAAAAGAGGAACCATATTCTCATTACACATAAGATAACGAAGTTTTTCAATATCGCATAAATACTCAAAATCAACATTTAAAAGACAGGCTTTGGCATATAATTCATGCCTGATATCAGAGTAAAAACAACAATTAAAAAGAAAGTGTTTTTCATCTTCAATTTGGCAACTATCACAAAAAATACATAAACGGTCTTGTAGAGGTTCTGGTGGTCTAGCATATCGACCTGTTTCAACTTTAAGTTGTAACGAACCAGCTCTAAATAGTGACAAAATACGTCGGTGGCATCAATTATTAACTACCTTTACATAAGGCTCCGTACCAATACAAGTTTTAAACAATCTATAAAATCTTAATTTATTACCATTGACATTATTTTTATCATTCCATACTTCATGGTGCCAAGATTCTTTTTCAAAAGTTTGTATATAATCCCATCCATTACTCATATTAATTTCATCTTCTACATTTATAATCAAACTATATTTACGAGCTACATGTAATTGTAAAACTCTATAATCCCATGACGATTTTTTTCTAATCGCCCAGGTATGAACCTTTTTACATATATTACTGGTATTGTCACATTTAAGACGATTCCATAGTTTAAAAACTTCAACTTTTAGTAGTGCATCACCTGATAAAAAACCCATATCACCTCTAGCAGCTAAGTTGCTGCTTCTTTTGCTTAAGCCTTAGAAAAATTTACAAGCATTGTTTTGCAAATTATTTATACAATTATGTATAGTAATGCCCCATACACCGGAAGCATATGTTAAAATGGGTTTGACTAAAGTGTCATATAATTTAGTAAATACATCAAAATTCATACCACCAGTTTTACAAAATTTTGCTTTAATAACACCAAGAGCTCTATTAGCTGATTTATACAATGCTTTGGCAATTATAGAATAATCTGAAAATTCATTCAAAAGTACACCAAGATATTTATAACAAGCTGCATATTCAAGACAAAGTTCACCACATTTGAACTGAAAATTACTTCTTAGTATAGATTTATTCTAAAATGAACAATTTTGGTTTTGTTTTTATTTAGAGTTAATCTCCACTGTCACACCACTTGTTTAAAATGTCCAAATGCTTTTGCAGTTTCTCTGCATCAGGTGCAATCAATGCAATATCATCAGCATATAATAACATAGAGACCATTATGTCATCTATTTGAATACCACAATTTGCTTCTTTAATATCTGAGACTAAATCATTTACATAGATAGAAAATAAAGTCGGCGATAAAACACAGCCTTGTTTTACACCAAGAGCAACAGGAAAAAAGGATGTCATAAAGTTATTTACTCTGACTGCACAATTGACATTACTGTATAAAGAAGTAATACAATTTAAAAATATACCGCTAATACCAATTTTTCTCAATTTAGATAGTAGACAGTTCCTATTAACGGTATCAAATGATTTCTTTGCGTCAAAACATACAAATGTATCCTTTTTGCATTTTTTCTACTTTTGAGAATATTATCTAATACATAAACATGATCTGTACAGTTTCTATCTAAGTTTTTGAAAACCGTTCTGTTCATCACATAAAATTTCATTTTCATTAAGCCATTTATTCAAACGCTTATTCAAAATGTCAGCAAAAATTTTACATGGGATAGATAAAATAGTTATACCTCTATATGACATAGGATCGAATTTACAACCACTATCATTTTTTGGAATAGGATTAATAATTCCATTTAACCATAAATCAGGCACTTTACCATTTTGAAAGCAGAATGAAATAAGTTTAAATAACAGGTCTATACATATGCTATTGCGTAAACTTTCCGCAGGAATAGTCAAAACCGACGGCTTTATTCAATTTAGTCCTATTTACAGCGTCAATGACATCTTGTCTCGTAACAGGGCTTTCAAAGTGTCACAGTTCCTAGTCGGGAAAACATGACTGTTAACCTTTACCCGGTCTAAATGATTGTTATCAAAGTTGTCATTATCACCGGAATTCAATAGTTTTTCATAATCTGTTTTCCATTTGTCCAGGACAACATCAACATCACTACTAAAGCCTTCATCTGTTTTTACTTTGAATGGAATGTTTTGGCGACGTTCATTCGCAATACCAATATTACCGATGTATTTCCAAAACTCCCGAGTGTTATTACTTTCAAACAGTTTAGACAAATTATCCTGCTCCTTTAATTGAAATTTACGTTTAGTATTTCTATTTAGTTTATCGAACTGATTACGATTATTACAAAATTCCTGTTTTAGTTTGTCTCAGATTAGTGCAGTTTTTGCGATTCAACCACTGCTTTTCTTTAATACACACTTTATTCCATAATGAGGTAAGTTCTTCAGTCCAATATGGTTTTCGAAGAGATTTCTTCCTTTTATTCGAACTTGGTCCTGTTGGGGTCTTCAATACGGGAACTGAGTCTTTCATCTCTTTTTCTATTAAAGTAACAAACTCTGTATATGCACTATTACTGTCTTTATTTGTGACTAGTTCGTTTTCAATTTTGTCAATAGTATCTTGAATGTGTTTATTGTTATTTAGAAAGTTCAATGGGAAGCGTTTCAAATTGTACCTGGGTCTATTTGTATTTGGTGCTTGTCCAATATTACTCGTATCGCATGCAATGTCTTTCTTTACGTTTACAGTCCAAACTATTGGTCCATGGTCCGGTATGGACTTTTCAAAGTTCAAACCCGTATCGACTATAAGATCAGACATTAAATACACGTCACAGCTTGTACACATGTCTAAAAGAGGGACGAAAGATACCAAAGGGACAGTCAAACTCACAAATCTAAAACAAACTGACAACGCCATGGCTAAAAATGAAAAAGACAAACAGAAAAACAATAGTACACATGACACAACATAGAAAACTAAAGAATAAACAACACGAACCCCACCAAAAACTAGGGGTGATCTCAGGTGCTCCGGAAGGGTAAGCAGATCCTGCTCCACATGCGGCACCCGTCGTGTTGCTTATATGATTACAAATCCGGTAAATAGTCTAATTCGGTAGGTCAAATTCATGAAAGGGAAGGGGATTGTAGTTACGACGTGAGGAACATATCCGATATCATTTGTGAAATGGTTATTCCATAACGGTCAACCAACTCATGATGGCGTCCGTAAAATTTACGAAGGGATGATTTCAACTGCACCATTTGGAACTCTTGATTTAATAGCTTCCTTGTGAGCAGTAACCCTCTATCAAGAAAATCATGATAGGAAATGCAAGCACGGGAATATCGTATCAATTGAGAGATATATACCCCGTATGCAGGTGCTGCTGGAATGTTGCTACTTAGAAATGGAAAGTTCACAATTGGAAAGCTGAAATCATCTCTTTTGTCGTAAAGTTTTGTCTTCAACCGACCCTCATTGTCAATTTCTAGATGTAAGTCAAGATATGAAGCTGACTTAACTGTATCTGTAGTATCCTTTATCTCCAATTCGATGGGATAGATGCGTTCCACATAGTCACCAAATTTTGAATTGTTTAGTGAAAGAACGTCATCTATATAGCGGAAAGTAGAGTTAAAGGATATTGCTAACTTCTTATCTTTCTTCCTAAGAAGTTCCTGCATGAAGTCAGCCTCATAATAATAAAGAAACAAGTCAGCAAGTAGAGGGGCACAGTTTGTTCCCATTGGGATGCCGACAGTCTGTTGAAAAACACGTCCTCCGAACGTAACAAATATGTTGTCAATCAAGAAATCAAGCATCTTGATAATATCGGTTTCAGAGAATTTTTTGTTTGAATCAGAGTGATTCTTTACAAAGTAGGATTTATCCCTCCCTAAGACAAGATACTTGTATCTACGTTGGCCATTCTTTTTTATGAAGCAAAGTAATACCAACTCTTTTAATTTGTCTTTAAGTTTGGAATGTGGAATACTTGTGTAAAGAGTAGAGAAGTCAAATGTTTTAATACTGTTACAAGATGAAAGAGAGTTAGATTGTATGTACTCTAACAGATCTTTGGAATTTTTCAGTATCCACATCTGATTCACGCCACCTCTAGAATAGGCAGTTTCACAATAACTTTGAAGCCCGTCTTTGATTGCTGATAAAATGGATGTTAATAATTTAGAAAGAGGTTTTGTGGAGCACTTGGAAGACCCAGCAATATACCGCTGTTTGTAAGGACACTTATGTAGTTTAGGTATCCAATACAATGATGGAAGATCCAGTTCTTCATCTTTGGTTGAAATACCAAAGGAACAAAGAACAGACCTATGATTATCCAGGATTTCCTCTTTGGTAAGTGTCGTGAGGGTATATGTTGAGTTTCCAAGTGAATTGTCTATACCTAATTCGTTTATCAAGCAATTAATGTAATGACTTTTACAGACAAAAACGATGTTATTTGGGGCTTTGTCTGCGGGGACAACAACATATTTATCATGGAGGTCGGATAGGTGTTTAGCAACATTTGGGTCTTTAAAAATTGACGTAGCATGGGCATTGATGGACCCATTCAGTTTCTTAATTCTGATTTGTATTAAGGACCTCACTGCCTTTATCCATTCGGATAGAGTGTCTACGTCTTCCTTCTCGCGCTTAGCCCATTGCCTGGCATAATCCTCGACTGAATCCATCAAAATTTTAAAGTTGTATTTCCAATTTTAAAGTTGTATTTCTAACTGTTCATGAGGTGCAAAGACATAAAATTGAGAATGGAAATGGGGAATGTGCCAAAGAGACAACAACCCGACCATAGAAAAAAAAACAACAGCAGAAGGTCATCAACAGTTCTTCAATGTAGCGAGAAATTCCCGCACCCTGAGTCGTCCTTCAACTGGTCCCTAAACAAATATATACTAGTTCAGTGATAATGAACGCCATACTAATTTTCAAATTGTACACAAGAAACTAAAATTAAAATAATACAAGACTAACAAAGGCCAGAGGCTCCTGACTTGGGACAGGCGCAAAAATGCGGCGGGGTTAAACATGTTTGTGAGATCTTAACCCTCCCCCTATACCTCTAGCCAATGTAGAAAAGTAAACGCATAACAATACGAACATTAAAATTCAGTTCAAGAGAAGTCCGAGTCTGATGTCAGAAGATGTAACCAAAGAAAATAAACAAAATGACAATAATACATGATAAATAACAACAGACTACTAGCAGTTAACTGACATGCCAGCTCCAGACTTCAATTAAACTGACTGAAAGATTATGATTTCATCATATGAACATCAGGCACAATCCTTCCCGTTAGGGGTTTAGTATCATACCATCATAACATATATGAGAAGAACATAACCTGTGTCATGCCAACAACTGGTTTTTGAATAAATGTGTTTAGTTCCGATGCAAAGACCCTATAAGTGAATCAATATTAACGCCAAAATATGCAATCTTTAATGACCAGACAACAGTCAACACATATGAATATTTATACTGCACTCTATTTGAGCAGTCAAAATGCGTTGACCGTATATTTCTATGTCATATACAGTCACTGACCTGATATCACTTTTCCTCATGAATATTTAAATAGAAATCGTCGAAATTTCGTTTAATTATTCATACGACCTCTTCAACCTGTTCTTGTTCTCAATGTAAACAACGATGCGTTTAACGACTCAAACTTGTTTCTTTTGCAATTTTCGGGAAAACATATTTCACTTTTTAATATTTTTTTGTTTGCAACCTATAAATCATAAATTATTATGTTTTATGTTTATTGTTGATATTTTAGTCTGCAACGAATTCGTTCACCATTGATTGCGGTAATGATGTACATTTCCACAGTGTGGGAACGGAACTGTACGGTTTTCTAATATTTGGTCATTCGGGAGACTGTCAAGCGGTGCTCCGACATTTGCAAAATAACAAGTTACTTGATGGAAACTTTGATGAACTCTTATGTTGCTATCTAACGATTCCGCTTCAAGTTTTGATAGCTAAAACATTCTTTATGTAAATATGAACCAATAAAATAATAAGAAAGATATATGCATTCAAACGTTTTCCTTGGAATGGTGGAGCTCCGTGTAAAATTATCAAAATTGTCACACAACAGCGATCAACAATGTCAAATAAACATAAAAAAATTAATGTTTGCTACCTGAATTTTCACATGTACCTTTTCTGATATATAGTCTTACCTGTCTGAAAGTTTCAAAGCCATTGTCCTAGTAGAAGTCTAAATATATTCATTTTCTCCATGTCGGATATTTTTATTGACTGTACAATCGCTTGCAATTTACTGTAATATCACTCGGAGCCTTCCTGTACAATCGCTTGGAGCTTTTCTTTTCATCGTTTGGCCAACTAGACTACTCCGAAAAAAGGGTAACCTACTTTACCTTGTTATGACTTCACGGTCCGGCTAGCAAGCAAGCTAGTCAAAGGTATTACTTTTTCCTACACAGTCATTGCATTTTGCTGTAATAGTTTCTAGTGGCATATGACTAATTATAACTCTTAAGTAGATAATGCTTACTACTATCTCCTCTGACACATTCATGATCAGTTTATGTTTTCTTTGATACTTTTGTCATATAAATATTTATCAAAACTACTGCAATCCAATACAATATATGTCTGGCATGATTTTTCTCTCCTTTTTCTGTTACGATTTACAGGTACTTATTTGGTATTTTTTTTTTCATTTTTTAAAACCTAAATTACACACTTAAAAGTGTTAATGATGTTTGAAGCTGTTATTTGAATGGATGCAGCCTGCATAAGAGGATCCGGTATGCGGGGAGAGGGAGTTTTGGTGGTTGAAACCCCATTTTTTTCCGATTATTTTTTTATTTTGTGGACGTTTCAGTGTGTTCCGTGGTTTGGATCCCCCGTTTGCAGAAAGGCGGGATCCGCACTTGGTCTGATATCGTCAATAATAGTATGATGATCCGATCATTCATCTGATTTTTTATAGTTTGGTCTTGTACTGTGCTAGTTTTGGGGAGAAATGAGCGCACACAGACATTTTTAACCCTGCCAAATTCTTTATGTACCTGTTTCAAGTCAAGAGCTCGTAGTTCAGTGGTGGTCGTTGGTTCATGTCTGTCATATATATTTTTCGTAAATTATTTTATTATGAATTAGGCCGTCAGTTAAATTCGAAAGGTATTGATTCTTAATTTTCATGTCGGGACCTTTTATAGCCGACTATAATAATTGCTTAAATCCATTTATTTTTTTTAACTTTGACAATCATATCACATCTCCTTATTTTTATATTGAAGATATAAATGTGGTTTGATAAAAATGTTGTTCTTACTAAAAAAAAAACAACTGTTTCGTTCGTTTGTCGGATGCCGTATAGTGGGGAATATTGAAAAGTTGCTGAATCGTGACATTGATATAAAAAAAAATCATGTTGAAGGATTTTGTGTTTTCACTGTCTTTCAGATAACAAGTCCTCACCCATCCTTGATACAATTTAATTTTACTGGAGCTTTTTCTACCAGTAGCTATAGCTTGTAATAAACAGACATCTCATTTGAAATTATCACATCTTCTTATTTTAATATCGTGTTTATTGACATATACGTGTCTTTTCTTGGATCAGTGGTTAGCTACCACCATTCCACATTCGAATTCCTTGTTATAGTTACCAAATTAAAAAGTGTTGGGTATATTTAGATACACCATTGGAGGAGCTAAATTTCACGAGAAAGCTTTGCTTTCAAGTGAAATTTAGTTCATCCTATGGTGTATCTACACATAGCCAATCACTTTTTTATTTGGTAAATTACATGTGTCAAAGTTAACAACTGATATCACAGGAAAGAAAATGTGTTACATTGTAGTTTCTGGCTAAAGTGTGAGGTATCTAACATACACCACATGACCATTTTCAATCTTCTGGTAAACCAATCAGAGGGTCGATATGGAACTGTGGTGTATGTGTAGATACCCTCACACTTTTTCAATGGAAAATCAGACAAACTATGGTACATATCAAGTTACAATATCCCGATCCTGTGATGAAAAATATTTTGTTGTATTGTTCAAATATGTATTTATTATTATTTTTTAAAATTGCTGGTAAATAATATATTAAGTAAAATTCAAAATATGCTAATTACCCTTCAAGAAAATCTAATCACCTTTTCGGTATATATAAATATTTATTTTGGAACAGGATTATTTTCAGTTTTATTTAAGATTAGATTCTTAACATATTTTGTACTGTCCTTTTCTTTTTGTTTTGTATATTTATCCAGTGGTTTTGTGTTTATGTGTTACATATTTGTTTTTTGTTCATTTTTTGTACATAAATAAGCCGTTAGTTTTCTCGTTTTACATTGTTATTTCGGGGCATTTTATAGCTGGCTATGCGGTATGGGCTTTGTTCATTGATGACGACCGTACTGTGACCTATAGTTGGTAATTTCCGTGTCATTTTGGTCTCTTGTGGAGAATTGTCTCTTTGGCAATCACACCACACCTTCATTTTTATATCTATTGTACACATTTTGTTTTTGTCTCTGATATCGTCACCTTAAAAGAATTCCTCGATAGAAACTTAATTGTCAAAATGACCGGTTTTATGCTAATATTCAATTCAAATACCATAGATAAATTTAATAGGACAGCAAGAAACAACCAATGCAATGCATATACAATGTATTTAATAAATTTGGCCAAGCAATTCTACAAGAAAGCTCCAAGCGATTGTACAGGAAGGCTCCGAGTGATATTACAGTAAATTGCAAGCGATTGTACAGTCAATAAAAATATCCGACATGGAGAAAATGAATATATTTAGACTTCTACTAAAACAATGGCTTTGAAATTTTCAGACATGTAAGTCTATATATCAGAAAAGGTACATGTGAAAATTCAGGTAGAAAACATTGATTTTACGATGTTTATTTGACATTTTTGATCGCTGTTGTGTGACAATTTTGATCGTTTTACACGGAGCTCCACCATTCTAAGGAAAACGTTTGGATGCATATATCTTTCTTATTATTTTATTGGTTCATATTTACATAAAGAATGTTTTAGCTATCAAAACTTGAAGCAGAAACGTTATACATGAACATAAGAGTTCGTCAAAGTTTCCATCAAGCAACTTGTTATTTTGCAAATGTCGGAGCACCGCTTGACAGTCTCCCGAATGACCAAATTATTAGAAAACCGTACAGTTCCGTTCCCACACTGTGATTTCATCGTGTTTTATATTTCTCCGTCTGTGTGATATGAGGCCTTTTTAAAGGGGGATTTTCCCCAATATTTATATAAACAAAAAAATAACATTAACACAATAAACAACAATTGAAAATGTTTTTTTTTAGATTGCAGTATAAAGACAACAATAGTGCATTGACTTGACATATCAACGATATAAGACGTCGCGTACGGTGTTGGTGTTAGTTTTGGTAACGTTATTTTGACGTTGTTTTTCATGCATTGTATAAATAACGTCGTACTTTTTTTTATTTCGTGCAGCTCAATTATACAGCATAATTTATATGAGCGGTTTGCTTGACTTGCTACGCATAGAACCGAAATGCAAAAGCGGCACATATTTTTTTTTTAAGTACAGTTAAATTAAAACGGAAAAATAATATTCATTTACATTACTATCCCCTCGGAGCAAAACTACTAGGGGGCATTTTAGCGCAGACATTAGAGCCCATTTTAGCGCAGGATTAATCCGTTCAGCTGTATTTTCGATAGCCCATTTTAGCGAAAACTTTCCTAGTTGAATAATACTAAAACCACGAGCATTAATTTATGCTGGTTTAATATTAAAGTTGTATGTATATATCGTCGCTGGGCTTCTAAAATGTTGTAAATTACGATTTTTTTCAAGAATTTTTTTTTTTCACAAACAGGCTTTGAAAATTTTGGCAAAATGCATGCTTCCAAAATGTCGTATGTGAACTTGAACATTTTTGTAAATAGCAGTGAAATAAAAACGTTGACATTTCTGGATTAACCAAGAACTTAAATTATTTTTACAGAAATAAAGAAATGTACAATTATTTTTTTCCCAAAACCATTCTACAACGATTTTCAAGTTTTCATACAACATTTTGGAAGCAAACTTTACAAACAACTGACATTGGCAATTTTGTAATATGTCTTATTTCACACATTTTGATTGGTCTAACTGTATGCTATTTTGTGATAACAAAGATTTCCTCCCGCCCAGACCATTGGTGTCAAAAAGTATTTTTAGCCAAAAAAGTCATATACAACATTTTAGAAGCCCAGCGACGATATATGTTCACTTTGGTTCATCATGGAAATAAAAGTAGTTCTATAGTTGTCACTCAGCTATTTACGTTTTTCTTGATACTAACATCAAATTGCAAACAACAACATATATAAAAATACAATGTATAGGCGAATGTGCACCACAATCTAGACAAGATAAAGAGAAAAATCAGTTCCTACTGCAACTTTATCAACAGTATTGTACTGATTGTGCATGGGTTTTCTCTTCCAGATCTCGCCTATGGGTCTTTGTTTTTTAATGAAAAGTGTGCAAACAAAATAAATATTGAAACAAATATATAAAGAAAAATGCAAGGATTAACTTAAGGATGTTTTATTAATCCATCGAAATTGATAAAGAAGCATGCCAGCATTTTTTTTATCCTTTCATGTTCCTATGTCCCTAGAAACACACTATCCATTCTTTCTGATTTGAAAATGTGCAATATAAATTGATCCTTTTTCTATTTTAATCGTTCGTTTTAAGACACCAGGTCCCATGTACTGAATAGAGAACATATCAAACTAGTCCCCCAAACTACCTCAAATAATAGATAAAAAGGGAGGGAGAGGATTTCAGAAACATTAAACCTGTTAAAAAAGTTTTGAATAAGCATTCAATGACATATTTGTCGCTGGACGTCAGATAAACAATGAATCAATACACAAAAAAATGCGCCAATTTGGATTACGCAATGTTTCAACCAATCTCATTATTATAATTAAATCATACTATTGGTAGAGAAATTCACAATTTGTTAAATCAAATTGACAATTTGTTAAATCAAATTGACAATTTGTTAAATCAAATTGACAATTTGTTAAATCAAATTGACAATTTGTTATTTCTAATTGATAATTTGTTATATCAAATTGATAATCTGTTATCTCAAATTGATAATTTGTTATACCAAATTGATAATCTGTTATATCAAATTTATAATTTGTTATATCAAATTCATAATTTGTTATATCAAATTCATAATTTGTTATATCAAATTCATAATTTGTTATATCAAATTCATAATCTGTTATATCAAATTCATAATTCGTTATATCAAATTGGAAAAAGTTAATTAGCATGGCACGTAAAGGCTTCCGCAATTTTCGACGTTAGGCACTACATGTCAAGTTTTACAGAACGTAACGTCAAAACAAGTAAAAAAGCATGGTGTGACATTATGACTAGACAAAAGTAGTCGCTGACTGTGTCGTTAATACTTCCGACATGTGATCGAAAATGGGTTCAAAAAAATCCCTGAACAGTAGATTTTAATGTTATATAGTATTTTTTGTGCTATTATAATTTCAAATCCCCCCCTCCAAAACTGTATAATACGACTTATCATACTTGTAACAAAAATGTAAAAAAACGGCGTTTTGTGACATTTTGACTAGACAAAAACAAAAAGATCGCGTTTATTTTTTTTTCAATATTTTCTCTTAAAACTTCGACACAATTTTTTTTCATACATTTAAAAAAAAAGTTTTCACGTTTGAATAAAATTTCATATCGTAGAAAAGACAGCAACTGCCTATTACTTTTCATAAGACACTTTACAAATACGCCAAAACGTCAGAAAACTGCGAGTGTGACATTTCAACGGATTTAATAAAATGAACAATTTAGGACATAATTTAAACAATACTTACTAATTGAAGACATAAAAAGTTGTATATTTATTGTATAATTTTGACACAGGAAGGTTGGATATGTAAATTGTGGTTTGGATCTGCAGCATTCGTTCGAATTTTGAAGAGCTCCAAAAAATATGCAAGATTTGGGTTTTGTGACAGAAACACAAATTTCAAAAAATCATTAATTTTGCCACGATCTTTTGAAATGTTGTAACACAACTTTTTTATTTTTTTTTCCTTATTATATACGGAATAAAAAGATATATCATTTTCTGAATAATCTATTTGAATTACCTTTAAAAATCACTCTTAACTTCACCCCTATCCATATTTTTTTCAATTTTCGGCTTGACCACAAAACAAAGTGAACTTTTCGTCCTGGTCAGACGCGTCCAGTTAACGATGACGTCATAAATAAAACATACACCATAAACACCAAAGACTACTCTTGCTAGGAGTACAACTTTTTTTTAATAAGTTTAAAAATTGACAAGAATAACTTCAAAGCAACGCTGATCATATGTCGCGGTGTTACTTGTCTACACGCTCAAAATCAGTGTTATTAGGGATCATTCGAGTAACAAAATTAATAAAAGTATTGATTTTAAGGCATATTCCATTTCTACTTTTAATTACGCACATTTTGATATATACATTTATATAGTTATCAATTCCGAAACTTCTAACAAATGCAATAAAGGCGAACTGGAAAGCAAAACCCGTATTATCACCAACACCGTACGCGACGTCATAAGGATTCGGCTCGAAACGGGGAAAATGCTCGGCACAGCCTCGCATTTCCCCGTTTCTAAGCCTCATCCTTATATCGTTGATATGTCAGCCGAGCATTTTCCCCGTTTCGAGCCGAATCCTTATATCGTTGATATGTCAAGTCAATGCACTATTATTGCCTATATTTATATATGTTACACTTTTTGTTACTATCCAATATTGTTTGATTGTGTTCATGTGATCACGTGGTTATTTAAACTTACAGATTGCACGGACTTTTTGTGGTAAAAAACTATGGTCAATAGATTAAGTATAAATTTAGCTTTTGTAAAAATGTTTCATTGTATGTATTCTACTCATTTCACTTCTATGTTATTTAAGAATTGAATGCTTCTTTTTGTAAATTTATTGGGGTGTAAAAGCGTTGACCGAAGTACATTTTTTCCGCGCTTCATTCTAAAAATGTACGCACGGTCACCCTTACTGAAAAAATCAGCCTCCTGCAAACATTTGCTGCAAGTCTGCTGCGAACTTGCTGCAGACTTGCAGCGAACATAGAGTCCGTGTTTGCGGCGTGTTTGCTGCAAATACGCTGCAGGTCTGCTGCAAACAATTTACCATGCAAATGAGTGTTTGCTGCAGACCTGCTGCAAACATTTATATGCAAATGAGTGTTTGCTGCATACCTGCTGCAAACATCTTTATGCAAATTAATATTTCTCCTGCCTGTTTGCTGCAGACCTGCTGAAAACATTTATATGCAAATGAGTGTATGCCGCAGACCTGCTGCAAACATATTTATGTAAATTAATCTTTCCCCTGCGTGTTTGCTGCAGACCTGCTGCAAACATTTTTATTCAAATCAATCTGTTATACAATTGACCAATGTCATGTGTACACATCATTTTATCTATATTACACAGCAATTAATTCTTAAAAAGTTATGTTACATCCATGCATCCATTCATAAAATAATTCAACTACTTTATCATTTGAAATATTGTCATAGCATAAGTTTATACCCTTTAACATGTTTAATAAGTTAAATTAACTCCAAGTACGTTCTCAAATGAATTACATGCATGAATCTAAAGTTAAAAAGATTTATTTGAAAATTTCTTTGCGCATGGATATGATTATATACAGCTATCATAGTTGAACTAAAATTGTCACAAAATTCAACGAGACTTGCATATATTTTGTAAGTTATAATCTCTATATGAGGGAGTACTGTATATTCCATGGTTACATATTTGAAAATGTATTTTAAACCTCATGCAGATATCTGTGGAAGGAATGAATTTCATAAGTTAAATTAACATTGTACGATGAATATGTACTTACAAATAATGTCTCTAAAACTTATCTGTTAATTGCCAAATTATAATGCCTCCCTGAACACTAATATATATCATGACACAAACATCACCAACATTTTCAAATTTCAAATCTTTATCTTCCAGGAAGTTACCAATAGGCATGCTCAGTCGTTTTATGTAGTTTCTTGCGATGCTCTTGCAAACATATAAAATTGTCAAAGATTCCTGCAATCTAGCTGCGAACATCCCTTATATTCTAGTTTTTCCTGCAATCTTACTGCAAACATATTTGTTTCTGCAAGCTTGCCGCAAGCTTGCAGCAAAAAGCTGCAATGTTTGGTGGAGGTTTGCAGCTAGCTGCGAACATCTGCAAACATTATTCAAGGGTTCCTGCAGGCATTTTGTTTGCAGCAGACCTGCAGCAAGTTTGCAGCAGATCTGCTGCAAACATTTCAGTTCTGTAAGGGTGCAACGCTTTTACAACCCTATAAAGTTACAAAAAGAAGCATTCAATACTTATAATTACATTTTTTAGCTATGATCATGAAAACACGAATTTTATATATTTTATTATTTAATTCACCTGTGCACTTTATTGTTGGAGCACGTGTTATCATGAGTGAAAAGTTGTATTGAGCAATGCAACTGCTTACGGAATAACACGTGATGTGCAGTTAGCCAATCAGAATAAAATATTATAATGAAACATACATCTAATGTAATTATTTGTAAATGTATGTATATTTGTCGCTCCTGTTACGCAGGAAATCTGCGTCTGAGTGTATTTTGAATAAACAGTTAAACAGTTAAACAAACAACTGACCGTCCACGCTTTGAGACACAAGTGAAGTCGTTATTTCCATCAGCACGACCATTTAGCATACACAAGTTACAACTGGTCAAAAAGTCAATTAGAAGATCACCGTACTTGTTACTAGAAACGTCAATTATTTCTCTTTCATTAATATCATCCACACCTTGTATGTAATCTTGCTCGCTCCCGCATCTAGAATTAACATCTCCACTAATATACACAAAGCCTTCATTTTGGTAGCAATAAACTTGTTGTAGCAGATCATTATATAGAATTTTTCACCATCATTCAAACGACTTGACCCTTCCGGTGGTAAATATCAAACACAGAAACATATATTATTTGAATCATCATATTTATGTGATAATTTAATCCACAAAATATCTTCCACAGAACTATCAAGAATTGAAACACTGAAATTATCCAAGACTTCAACTTTCATCAACACACCCACACCACCAGATCCTCTCTTCGTTTTTGCATTTAAAACTTTCTACTATGGCCAAACCATTCATAACCACTAATTTCAATATTATCATCGGTTTTAAGAAGGTTTCACAAACACCAATTTTATCCAAATTAAGGAAATTCAAAACACTTTCTCTAATCCTAGAATTATAGGAATTTTTATATTTAGACCAACCATTTACGTTCAACACACCAAGCCTGACGTTTTCCTAACTTGCTTTATTCGGGAGGATTCTACCACCAAAAACTTTGAAATTCCGTTCTTTTCCAACCATTTTAAGAATTTGCCGTAAATTGTTGTCATTGTTACGCATTTCAGGTGTAAGATCATTTTCAATATAAACGTTTGCAAAATTCTCAGACTTTTTCAAACTGGATTTTGATTTCATAAGTTTTTGCTTTTGTTCAAATGTATCTACCGTTGCAATAATTAAACCCGTCTTGTTTTTGCCTTTAGGTGTTAACCTTTTTGCCTGACTAACTTTGATGTCCGTTAGTTTTAATCCGTCTCGTAATAACTTATTAACAGTGTTCATCGTGGCAGATTTATCATTTATCTCTATCGTACACGGGGCTAGGTTTTTAATAACAATGTTACATTTCTTATTATTTGCGGATGGTTTTGCAACTTCTGCGTAAGATTTCGTGAGTTTATCTAAATCAGATTTCATATTGCCTATGTCCTGATTTATTTGCTTTTTGAAGTTGGAGATTTCATTACCAAATTCTTCATGCACGACCTTGCGTACAGCATCAGCTATATTTTCCGATAATCCGTCCTCAAATTTCTTCTCCAGATTATCCATACGACTACTTAAAGAATCGAAAACTGTATTGACTTTCTCTGTCAAAGTATTAATTGCATATAAAACTGCTGACTCTGAGTTATAAGAATCGTCATTTTTAACCCTTTTTTTGTTGTTTTTCATCACAGTTTCATTTTCGGGGCCATCTAAATTTTGCGAGGGTTTGCGTTTACGTTGGTCTACTTGATTTCTTATTGGGCTATTTGAAATATCTACTCCCGCCATATTTATGTTTTTCTTTGTTCGTACAAGTAAAGTGTTTGTGTCACTGAATAACTGATAACTAGTTCACTTTTGAACCACTGAAGGTTTTAAACAGTATCTAAATACAAAACTTACTGGTTTTGATTGCATATAAACAAGTTATTCCATATAAATCAAATATATTTCCACAAATTTTTCACAGCGAAAATTTTCACTTCACTTCAGCTTGGGCATGAGCAGATATATCTTATATATATAAAAAAGAAGATGTGGTATGATTGCCAATGAGACAACTATCCACAAAAGACCAAAATGACACATTGTCTGTTTTGATTATTTTTTCGAGATAGAACAATCATCTTAAATCTTTTAAAATGTAAGGCTTGACGAACATTGGGTTAAAACTGTTTCTCTTAAGGGAACGACCATTAAGCTTTAAAAAGGGGTATTTTTTCAAGGCCCCCTATTTTTTTTTAACCTTATCCCCATTTAATTTAAACCCGGATTTGAGAAAGCGTATTTAGTAGCTGCTACCACATTTGGTATCGCAGGTATGTAAAACTTAGATATAGTTACGTATCGTATATACATGGTACGCATATTCATAAGTTTAGGATCAGTTTACAAGTAATTAACATAGGAAGAAATTAAATATGAGACATCGCTGGTATTTTGTTTATATTTTTTATGAATACATATAATTGTTTTTAAATTTAACTTTTGATTTCGCGACAAAGGAGATTGATATTTAAAAAGAACTCAATTTAATCCTGATAGATTCTATAACTGAATAATTTACATCTTCGTATAATTACATTAGATGTATCATGTTTCATTATAATACGTTATTCTGATTGGCTAACTAGAAATCTCGTGATATTCCTTAATCAATTGCATTACACAATGCAACTTTTCATTCATGATGACACGAGGTCCCACAATAAAGTGCACAGGTAAATGAAATAAAAACTTGATGAAAGGCGTGTTTTCATGATCCTATACACGGTGGGTATGGTTGTCCTGCGAGAGAACGTACTGTGCTGGTGATTTGGTCCTGACGGGTGCTGGTGGGTCCTGATTCTGTGCTGGTGGGTTTGTTTACATTGTATCAGAACGGCAATAAAACGACTGTTTTGTTGCTTAATTTTTCTCTGATGTGTCATAAGTACCATGCAAAGTATATTACAACAATATTATATTGCAAAAGTCGTGCAAGTTCGTTAAACGGAATTGTCCTGACGCTGTGCTGGTGATAAGAAAAACGGTCCTGGTTCTGTGCTCCTATGTCCTGGTTCTGTGCTTTTATATTTTAGTTAAAAGTGGCATATATTCAAGAGCATTGATGCTGTACTGTTGTTGACTAATTAGCTGTTGTCTGCTTTCTTGAAATTGACATTGTTGTGAATCTGTTTACTGTTATTATGAGAGAAAAAATACCCCTATTTAAAAAAAAAAAAAATGAAATTAACTGTAATCTTATTTATTGGCCTGTTAATGGAACCCTTCTTGCCCCCTTTTAAGATAAGAAAATATGTTTACGATTTTCGGGATTACGATCATTTTGCAAGATCACCAAAATACGTTGTAATTTATACAATACTTAATATAATGTAGATGATGTGGTATGTTTGTTGTCAATGGACAAATTTCCATAAGAAACCAAAGGAAGTATGTGTTAACAACCATGCGTCATCGTACGACCTTCAACAATAACCCATAAAATAAAAATGTGAAAGGTTTTGCATAAATATAGAACAAAGGACTTTCTGAGCGTTTTAATCATGTCTTTAGCAGCTTAAAACACATTTGTTTGTGAACAATTGAGTGTTGACTATAAGAATGACAATAGTATTGCGGGTTTGTTTGTTTGGTGTTTTTTTGGGGGAGGGTAGGGGAGGGAGGGGGATAAGTTAGAGCGAGGTTACAGTGAAAGCTTGGAATAGTTTCCCGTAAAATTTTAAAGGTGGATTGTAAAAGAAAAATGTATCTTATATTAGCCTTGGTCACACCTTACCGGATAGCTCGAACGGACGCCTAACGGATAACTTTTTCTCAATCCGTTCATGTCCGTTGGACGTCCGTTCTTATCCGTTAGGCGTCCGTCCATATCCGTTGCATGTCCGTTAAGCGTCCGTTTTATCCGTTGACGTCCGTTCTGTCCGGTGGAAAATTTTGAGCATGTTCAAACTTTGAACGGACGTCCAACGGATAAAATGTCCGTTGAACGTCCGTTAGGCATCCGTTTTGTACGGTACTCGTCCGTTTTGTATCCGTTACGTATCCGTTATGCATCCGTTGGAGATCCGGTAGACCAATTCACCAACGGATGTCTACCGGACGCCTAACGGATAAAACGGATATTAACGGAAGGATAACGGATAAAACGGATGACTACCGGATGTAAAATGGACAAATGCCAATTGAAATTTCTCATGGTTTATTGCCTTTAATTTTTAGATGGTTTATTGCCTTTAATTTTCAGATTATTTTGTTCATCCGTTTTATCCGTTACGCTTCCATAGCGGTGTCTGTTTTATCCGGTACTCGTCCGTTGGATGTACGTTCGACGTCCATTCTGTCCGGTACGTATCCGTTTCACGTACGTTCAGTGTCCGTTGTGTGTCCGTTTGGCATTCGTTACATGTTCGTTAGTACACCAACGGACTCCCAACAGATACAAATTTTGTCAACGGATAACTTTTTTTTTATCCGTTAGGCGTCCGTTCGAGCTATCCGGTAAGGTGTGACCGAGGCTATAGCTATTAAGAATCACTTGCTGTAAGATTTTTCCAACATATTTTTTTTTTGTCTAAGCGGTTATCAGGTATTTGTTTTTCGAAAATTCGATAAAACACTAAAAAATCACTATTTTATGAAAGGGCAAGCTAGAATATGTCAGAGAATGAAGACGAGATAACCTAGAAAACACTAAAAAACCTAAGATTTCTTAGCTTTTTCATTTCAAAATAAATATTTTTGATAAAGAATTACGGGGGAGGAAGTGAACAATGTGTCCTACTTTTCTATATTTAAATATTTTTCATGAATAAAAATCAAATGTGCCTTGATTATAATTGAAAATGAGTAAATGGAAAAAATACCCAACTAAAATACACTTTTATTTTAATATTGGTAATATCACTAAGCTTTTAAGTTTTGTGTGTCAAACACACCATCTCTGTAGTTATGACTCCTTACTAAGATATTTCACTTCATTCATTTTTTTTCTGCATTTTTTTATATTGTGAATTCATAGAATTATTATATTAAAATGTAGCCTTAATTTATATTTAAAAAACATAAACACGCCTGGAAAGTAAAATGCGTACTCGGCTGTCTGTAATCGACCATTTTTAGACACCCCAGGCTCCTAAAAAAAAGCCGGGGTGGGGGTTCAAAGATGCAAATTAAGTACTTATATCAATATTTTATCTTTTCGTGTACGGTTTATGACAATGTCAATTACGAAATGTGCATATATCAAGGGGAAACTTCTTGCAAAGCATTATTATTTATTATAGTTCATTATTGTATTTAGTAGAAAAAAGAGAATTTAGTGAAAATAAAATACAATTTTTGTAGAAAATTCACAGACCTTTGTACAGAGATTTTTGTTATGTTTACCATGGGATCAACACAAGGGTTCATTACCGAGTAAACAAATCAAAATGTCTATCTACCTTGCACATTTCAGAAAATTCGGATCAGATAACGAAACTAGGTCCAGCAACATTTATAAGCAATTTAAGATTTTGACCCTCACAGTTTCCATTCACCACAAATATTCTCGTTACAACGAATCATTTTAAATACAAAAATACCAGTTGCAGCCTTTCGTTTATCTATTAATATATGTATACGGATGAAGTTATGAAAGGCAGCAGGGTCATCAGGGTGAGGAGTCCATGTCATCTGAAATAAATGCTAAGCATAGATCTAGAAAGCGACAGATAATCATGACATTAACTTCTCTCTTTTTTTCGACTTTTTTCGAACAAATTGACACATAAAATGAATTATATAGTATTGTGGAATTTTTAACTTATTTTAGATACTATATATTGTTATCTGATATTGGACGAAAGATGTTGCCCCTTTATGTTATTATGTAATACAAGTTAAGATCATTTGAAAACACATACTAAACAGCCAAATGGATGCACAAGAGCTAAAATAGGAGTCATAGATCCTGTTGGCAACAATTATCTGCCCAATTTTATTGATTTTGTAACATTTGTTTCAAATATGACCAACTTATTATCCAAAATCACCAGCACCGTATCAGGACCCACCAGCACAATGACAGGACCCACCAGCACAGTATCAGGACATGCATAAATTGAGAAAATGCTAAATTTTAAGAAATTGCAATGTTTTTTCACAAAATTGTTTTGTCATGTGGATTGCGGTATAGAAAGCGGACTCTATGAGCATTTTTGTTTTATTTTTTCAGTTCGAGATTTTCTGAAAATGAGCATTTTTGTGTTACGCTTACTGAAACAGTTTAGAGGGTCAATTTTTTAATGGTTTATATATGAACCCATAAGAAACGAAATTGAAAAATCTCAACTGTTTTCTTCCATTTTTTATGAGTGAAAACGTCAAAAATCATCATTTTCGTCTTTGTTTACATTTTTTCATTGATCACCAGCACCCGTCAGGACCGAATCACCAGCACAGTACGTTCTCTCGCAGGACAACCATACCCACCGTGCTATAGGTAAAAATGTAATTATAAGTATTGAATGCTTTTTTGTAACTTTATAGGGTTGTAAAAGCGTTGACCGTGCGCACATTTTTAGTATGAAGCGCTTTTGCGCTTCATACAAAATGTACTTCGGTCAACGCTTTTACACCCCAATAAATTTACAAAAAAGAGCATTCAATTCTTAAATAAAGTGTCGAATAGAGATTCACACTGGGTAGATACTTCTGCTGGTGGCTGTTAGTCTTTGAAGGAACCACCAGCAACCCAGTAACCGGTATTTTGGTAAAATCAAAATTACGAATGTTGTTGTGCTGTTATAAAATCTTAAAATCATTTAAAATCAAGGAATAACATTGTATCTTCCCCATGCAAAACTATGATTGATAATCCGGATTAAACTTTATTTTCAGCTTCTTTTTGGTCTGATCAAATTTTTGGCTTCAGGCATCACGGAAAATACATTTCTTGTCGAAATGCGCATTTTGTGCAGTAACATTGGTACCGTTAATGATATCATTCAATCCAGTGGCAAAGTATATTAATATATTCAAAGACAAACAGATAAAAAGAAATAAGATATAAAAACTTAATGAAAAAAACAAACAAACGACAACTCATATATCTCTAGTAGTCGTACATATTTCCAGCCTTGAGGAAGAACGCAAAACATGATAATATATATGCGGAATAGGCTGGTTCTCTCCCTAGCATAAAAAAAGTATCAAATATAATTTAAACAGAGAAGGGACAGGGAACCAGTCAAATATTCCGAATGAATTAATGGTTTCTCTCTTGATAGTTAAATCCTAATGATTGTCAATTATGCCTATTGAAACAAAAATTGTTTGCATTATTTATTATTTTTCAGATGTATTTATCGCTATTGCACTAGTTATATGGTCACTGTTCCAGACAGAAGCGGTCAGAAATAATAAGGGTTATAGCATCTATCTAGAAATATTTGCAGCTGTGCTTTTTTTCCTTTCGGAAATTGTACTTTATTTACCAATCAATGCACCCGAGCCTGTTGTTTACCCAGCAATGCCACAAACTGTATCTTATATTACTACGCAACAACAATCTTACCGGAACTGGTGATTACATAAAATCTGGACGTTTCTGAAGAATTTAGAAGATTTCGCCATTTTATCCATGCTTATTCTTTTCTGTAAATGATAACTACTGTTTTAATTCTATGAATTTGTAATTATATAACATCAATAACCGTCATATCTCTGTTGTTTATCAGGTGTGTTCTATAAATGGTAAGCATGGTAAGATGACACAAAACCCAACATTTACGTGTACAATTTTACCGTCGCCTTTATTGCACAGTAATATTGTGGATTCCCGTAAAAAAATAAGCAACCTTCATTTGCATGATCTCTAGGTTAAAGTCATCTGTAACAGTTGATATTCATTTTGTTCAGCATCATATATAACTTTAAGATTTTATGTTTGAAATTCATGCAAAACGGACCAAACAAACGCAAACTAAAATCTAGATCTTAGTATCCTTTATCGTTGGAAAACGTCTCTGCCATTCGTACAGATGGAAACACGAAACAATTCCTGTACATGTAACAATGACGTCAGATTCAATGTTCCAAAGAAAGACAACTCTTTTCTTCAAAACGAACGAGAAAAAAACATGAAAACTACTCATAACTTTTTTGAAAGGTCGGTGACATACCTTTTTTGGGATTTATTTTTAAGAGTACACATGACACTTTCCTTCTTGAAATTTTTATGAAGAAATTACTGGTAGATATTTTTAAATACTGCAAACGCTTTTCATTTTTACGTTGTTTTTTTTTGCGTGAAATAAATAAATCATATTTTTAAAGATCAAAACAATTATAAGACTCTTGAACTTGTACTTGAAAGACAAATGTCTACTGTTTAACATGAAACAAGAATTATGTTTGTAGGTTTGATATACGGGAGATTAGATACATGTAACAAGCAAATACGTTTATATTAGGGTAAACACAAAACAGAGGTTGCTATAGTGACAAAACTAAGTCGGTGTCCCCCAATTTTTTTTTATATTTTGTTCCTCAAATCATGAAACACCTTCACATAAAATTTTAAGGGAAAATCACTTGTAGAACTGAATAGTCTGATTTTTCTTTAACGAAGGAGTAAAACAACCCATCAAAAACCGGAAATAAGTGGGCTCCATAAGGGTAAGGTATGATCCTTCTTCACTATGCACATCCTTTATTTGTCTTTGTTAAATTCCCTTGATGCAACTTATTTTGTGATGATAACGTTATTAAAAATTAGAAAATTGATTATTTATCTTGTTTAACTCTAAGATATAACAAACACTATTACTATCAGTACATTTTTACTTGCACTACTTCTTTTGCCGGTTTACAGATGATTGAACTTATGAAATTAAACCATAGACTTTGAAGTCAACTCTCAAATATGAAATTAAAAAATTATAAAGTGCAACCAAAACGTTTTTCTCAATTTACCTTTATCAGGAACGTTCAAAATCCTAAAGTTAAAAGCCAGTGATATATTTCAAATTCTCGAAAAACTTTATTACAGCTTGGATTTAGTAAGAACACACCGCACCGGTCGTCAAGCGTAAGCGTGTTTGACTCGAGTGCGGATCAAACCAATTTGAAGGACTTTGAAATTGTCATTTGCTGCTTCAGCGCTATGCACTGCATCAAGGAGAGAGAGAGAGCAACGACTGGTCGGCCCGGACTATGTTACGTGTCTCCCTGTGGACTGTTACCTGTTAACTAGCACATATGACTATAAGATTCTGCTTATCGGTCTAGTACAAAGCCGGGTAAATATTCAAATTGCATGAACATGATTGTTCTTGTCCGCAAAAGTGATATCTATAATTTCCACCAGATGCTAAACAAAAGCCATCTGTCATCGTCTAATGTAAGAACAATTTGTATGCAGTCCGATTCTTTATAATGCTTATCAGAAATGATTATTCGGTAGATATGGTTATCGTCCTTAGATTTGTGTAGTCTTTTGCAACTATCTAGATCAAAGTCAAAATCAATTTATTATTATCCATAATATATATGATTCTTACTATATTAAACATTTTGCGCCGGAACATTTTTTTATCTCTTTAGAGGAGAATGGTCCTTGGATAACCAACAAAGGTAAGTTCAAAACACGACCATGGCATTAATTTTTAATGTTATGGCCAAATGATCTTAAACCAAAACAATCTAGGCTTTATGACGCACCATTTAGCCAAATAAAGAAATCCCGTGACCTCCACAAGGATTTTCCCGGTCGGTGAAAATGTGATACATTGTGTACCTAGCATGGCTACTGTTAGCCACTAAATCAAAATCGGATTTCTCTAGGCACAGACTTCTTATTGGAGAAACAAGAATCCAAAGTTTAGAATAGTCTACTCATAGTGGAATATATTAGCAAGCACAATCGAGATGTTCAAATGATGATACAAGCATAAAAATTAGCACGAAGCATCATTATTATATACTTTTTAAGAAAAAAACTGCCTGGCCATGAAAAAAATTCATTTTTTTGAGATGGCCACGGCCTTTTTAAAAAATGACTGTTTTTTGCCAGTTCGAAAATACTTATTTTTCTGGAAAAAGTTTTATTTGACCTTTTTTAGTCAAAATTATATCAGGGTTGGTGGCTACATTCCTTGCATGTGACATATCTAATAAAAATAAATATTTTACTCTTCAGGGTTTGCGCATTCGCGAAAATGTAACAAATTCACACATCAACATTTGAACTATTTACTATTTACTTGGTGCTTTTGGATTTTTAATGATACTAGTATTATGAATTGGTTTGATAACATTTTTAAGGTTATGAAACAAATGCGTTTATCAATTTTGCGCATGCTCAAACTATTTATAGACATACAGAGTGATTTACCAGGACACAATGATGTAAATCGTAGTTCATCTAAAAGACGAGGACTTGAATTTCGTAAACATATCTTGGTCGTCATTTAATTCCTCTAAAAAAAATGATCTTCTATTCATGTAAGTGTAACTTAATATATGATGCCACTGTTTGAAAACACGCCCATTCAGTTAAATTGATCAAGCATTTGACGGATGAGATGAAAAACGTGGTTAGCTTTCAAAATCCCGGCCAAATACAATTATAGTTGCAGATCACCCACTTTTGGTATTGTCTGAACAAACTCAGTGGGAATGTCCAGATTTATTTTTTATGACCAGCAGCTAATTTTTTTTAATTATCGTTTAGTCAACCTTTATACCAAATTTCATGCTTGTATCACGATTTGCACAATTATTTCCATAATATCTCCCACTATCATATATTTCGACGAAATTAAACACAAATAATTGGTTACTATGATAATGGTAGTACTTTTATGGTCCGTTCGTCACCCAGCAGTCAGGTTTGGCGTACATTAACAGTTACGAGAACAAGCTACGTTTTCATGTACTGTATATGTTCCAGACCATATGAGTATTTGGTCATGAACTTATGGGTATATACTCATATGACCATGACTATATACGTATGGTCCAAATACTCAATTGGTCCGGAACATATACACGGTTGATTATTATCAGTCCATTAGCAGAATAAGTAGTTATTTGGCTAAAAATTGATTAACCTTACAGTAAATCTCTAGTTTATAGAATTATGTAATTTTATTTCTGAAAAGTTGCAACTCCCTCAGTAAAAGGATACAAAAAAGGTTAGATTTATACATTTAATACATTAAAACCCCGCTGTCACATGACTTATAGGTACAAACTAAGTACCGAAAATATACGGAATGGCTTAACTGTAATACATTTTGCATGGTTTACTTTTATGAATTGTGACTTTGATTGAGAGTTGTCTCATTGGCACTCATACCACATCTTCTTATATCTATGTGAGTCGTCTGGTAATAATTGAAGTCACTTTTGAACAAGTGCTCACTGTTAATTTGGATGCACATAAAGACATTAGGCACATCTATCACCTCTTGTTTTAAATGGAGTCTGAACAGTCAACGTTTTGACTGTGAAGTGGTTTCTTGTTGGCTATTAAAGACTGCCTAAAAAGAGTGAATCGAAAGTATGTGTGTTGGATTTTTCCAAAATCATGATATTCAATGTTTTTGATATTGTAATTTAGTATGTGTATACGAAACAATAAACAACAGATTGAATTTGTATCTATTTTAAACCAATTCCCCCTAATTAAATGGACTGGAGGGATTGAAAATGGGTATAGTATATCGAAGATTATATCTAACTGAAAGTTATATAAGCCCCATTAAGGGAACAGGTACACATTAGTAGCATACAAGGAACGTTATCAAAACTATAATTCGAAGGGACAGCGTAACCACTATGTGTCTCTATTTTTTTTCTGCTTTGTTGCCTATTAAATGCATTTACATTTGAAACCTACATTTTGGCACTGAACTATGATCGTAGCCCGTTTACAATCTCTAAGTCGATGCCACTTCTAGTGGAGATTTACCCTTCGAGAGTATCACCAGCATAGTGATCACAACTTGTATGATAGTATCACAGATATGATCATAATTATGAATCATTAGCTGTTTACACAACTTTGATTTATTTCGAAATAGTAAGGCCCTTTTCCCCCCGGAATATTATATAAACAGTATTTGGCAAAGCTTTTAGGAATTTTGGGTCCTAAATGCTCTTCATCTTTGTACAGATTGTTTGGTCCTTAGAACTTCTTTTTATTCGAGCGTCCCTGATGAGTCTTTTATAGATTATTATTGTGGCGTTTGCCTCAACATCCAAATAAGTAAAATTGAGAAAAGAAACGCGAGATGTGTCAAAGTGACCACAACCTGTCAAAAAAACTAAACGCCGAAAAATATAGATGAGCCAAAATTGAAAAAAAAACCCATACAAGACTAATGAAGGCCCAAGGATTTGTGACTTTGGACAACCGCCAAAAAAGAGCAGCAGAGTTTTAACAAGTTTTGTGATATCTCAACCCCCCTATACCTATAGCTAATATTGGATAAACCAATACATAGAAATATGCACAGTAAAAATTAGTTTAATAGAAGTCCGAGTTCGAATTATAATAGGTAACAGAAGAAACTAAGAAAATGAAGACGATGAACATAGATAAAGACAGGAATTAATACTAGCAGTTACTGACAGTTTATGTTTTTGTTTAAATAGTATTTCATTCAAATACTACTAAGTGAATCAATATTAATTCAAAAATTAAATGCCATCTTTAATGCCCTGACAACAGTATCATAACTAAATCCATTCTTAATAAGTATGTGGAAAGGTTTGGCTAGCATTACTTTTGAGGTGAATGTTCAGATTTTTTTGATTTTTATAGAAATTTACCATAAAAGATTGGATGCGAAATACCTGAACGTATAAGATGTCTGCACATTGATTTATATTTACAAATAACGGCTTTTTATCGATGACAAAATTTAGTAACTGTTTTGTGAATTTATTGTATCCTGTCAATTGAAGCTAGAGGAAGGGAAATAAAATCGACAAAGCAATCGTCAAAGAAGGGCAATGACTTTTAAATCATATCCGATAACGATCGAAAGTCATGTTGACTTATTTGCAGATCTTGTCTAGGTGATTATATAGGTATTTGCTGTTTCCAAATTAACTTCATCTACAACAATGTATTCTATTACTAACGGGAAGGATTGTGCCTGATGTTCATATGATGAAATCATAATCTTTCAGTCAGTTTAATTGAAGTCTGGAGCTGGCATGTCAGTTAACTGCTAGTAGTCTGTTGTTATTTATGTATTATTGTCATTTTGTTTATTTTCTTTGGTTACATCTTCTGACATCAGACTCGAACTTCTCTTGAACTGAATTTTAATGTGCGTATTGTTATGCGTTTACTTTTCTACATTGGTTAGAGGTATAGGGGGAGGGTTGAGATCTCACAAACATGTTTAACCCCGCCGCATTTTTGCGCCTGTCCCAAGTCAGGAGCCTCTGGCCTTTGTTAGTCTTGTATTATTTTAATTTTAGTTTCTTGTGTACAATTTGGAAATTAGTATGGCGTTCATTATATATTTGTTTAGGGGCCAGCTGAGGGACGCCTCTGGGTGCGGGAATTTCTCGCTACATTGAAGACCTGTTGGTGACCCTCTGCTGTTGTTTTTTATTTGGTCGGGTTGTTGTCTCTTTGACACATTCCCCATTTCCATTCTCAATTTTATTACAGATTTTGTAAAGGATAAAATGGATAAAACAGTTCCTCTTTCGTCCATTTTGCTTTTTGTTCTATTTCGCATTAGTTACATACAAGGAACGTAAACACAAATATAATTCGAAAGGGTAGAGTAACCACTATGTATCTGATTACATCTATTATGTTGTGGATGGTTGTGAGTCTGTTGACTAATATTCCATTATCTCCCTATATTCCTAAGTACAAACTTAACCAGAAAAGTTAACTATAAAAACATGTACAGTTTATATAGATATTCTTTAATAACGCATTATTTTGTACAAATAAAAAAAACAGAGTTAAAAGTTTTAAAATATGGGAATATAGAACGGAAAAAGTGTTTACATTAATTTAAAGCAACTTAATATCTCGCAAAACCCTGATTCGCCATATAAGGATATGCTTGAACTGGTGGCGGCATATATGGTTGAGCTGCTGGTGCCATATTTAGATGTATTTGAGTTGTTGGATTAACCGGTGCTGGATTCCTATAAGGATCTGAAGGAGCATACTTCCGTATTGCAAGTAGTATCGCAGAAACAATAAAAAGAACACCCGCACCCCATTCGATCCAGTAAGCAAACGACTTGTTTTCTTTGATAACTTTTTCCTGATATGCCGACCACACTCCGGTTACACCAAATATCATTAGGCCTAAAAAAAAAGAAGGTTAAATTACACGTAACTGTTCAAGAAAAAGGTCGTTTCAATATATATGCATCTTTATAAGTTACTTAAAAACCTACATAAATTAAGGTAATCTTCAATTTATTTTACTTTCAAAAAGTCATAAGCGCGCCCTTAAAGTAATTGCTTGTTTTATATGACTTAAACATACTACAGACTATCATTTATCCAATACCATTCTATAGAGTTAAAAGCGAAATGAACTCAATATTCATGCATCCCTCACAGCAAAAGGATATCGCATACTCTCATTCATATTTCAAATCAGACGGGATCACAATGCGTATAATTCTTTTAAAAGGATAAAAATTTACGAAAACAACCAACCGGGAAGACTGCTTCTCAGACCTGTAACATGTTAAATTGCGAGAATACCTTACTCCTAGGAACATTCAAAACGGAAAGTTTTTGATCGAATGGTAAAAAAAAAAAAAACACATTAAAAACGGATATCAATAGCTTCCTTGTGATCAGCAGCCCTCTATCAAGAAAATCGTGGTAGGAAATGCAAGCACGGGAATATCGTATCAATTGGGGGATGTATACACCGTATGCAGGTGTTGCTGGAATGTTGCGACATAGAAATGAAAAGTTCACAATTAGAAAGCTAAAATTATCTCTTTTGTCGTAAAGTTTGTTTTCAACTGACCCTCATTGTCAATTTCTAGATGTAAGTCAAGACATGAGACTGACTTAACTGTATCCGTAGTATCCTTTATCTTTAGTTCGATGGGCTAGATGAATTCAACATAGTCACCAAATATTGAATTATTTAGTGAAAGAACATCATCTTTATAGCGGCAGGTAGAGTTAAAGGATATAGCTAACTTCTTATCTTTCTTCCTAAGAAGTTCCTCATAACAATAAAGAAACAAGTCGGCAAGTAGAGGGGCACACTTTGTTCCCTTTGGAATGCCGACAGTCTGTTGAAAAACACGTCCTCCGAACGTAATAAATATGTTGTCAATCAAAAAATCAAGCATCTTGATAATGTCAGTTTCAGAGAATTTTTTGTTTGAATCAGAGTGATCCTTTAAAAGTAGGATTTATCCCTCCCTAAGACAAGATACTTGTATCTACGTTGACCATTCCTTTTCCTGAAACAAAGCAATACCAACTCTTTCAAGAGAGTTAGATTGTATGTACTCTAAAAGATCTTTGGAATTTTTTAAGTATCCACATCTGATTCACGCCATCTCTAGAATAGACAGTTTCACAATAACTTTGAAGCCCGTCTTTGATTGCTGATCAAATAGATGTTAATAAATATATGACAATAAAACTATCGGAAAATATTACCTCCAATAAAAAATAAAACTCGAGAGACAGGATAGGCACTTGTACAGCCAGGTTGTTTTCCTTTACACAGCTTTACTATAAGTATTATTACGCCGATAAATGTTAAGAGTGAAGCGCCCATCGCTAGACCTTGGCATGTTCTCTCATACCCTACAATTAAAAAAGAGTAACTATTATATAAACTCATCATAAATACCAGGATTAAAATTTTACACTTACGCCAGACGTACGTTTCGTCTACAAAAGACCTATCAGTGACGCTCGAATAAAAATATGTTTAAAAGGCAAAATAAAGTACGTTAAAATGCATTTTATTAAAGAAAAATAAATAAAAATAAAACAAAATGGCTAATTTAATAATGGAACGCAACTTTTAATTCTGAATAACACTTTTCAACTTAAGGTCCCGATTTGTGACATATAACATGACATTGTACAGATGTGTAATGTTCTATTTATATTTGATCTGAAGCTCCCTTATGCAAGAACTTACTAACTTCAAAAGCTCCCGGCTGTATCTATATTTCAATATTTGTTTTCTGTCAAAATTACTAGAAAACGTAATAAAATAAACATAAATTGAAATAAAAATAAAGTTTTCATATAATGATATAATTTTTCACCTAAAATAGAAAAACGGCGAGTACAGCAGGCTATATGAGCTTTGCGTAAAATAGGTTTTACATGTTGCTATGCATATAAATTCCTGGAGTACAAGCATCAATTTATTTTCCTGCTAGTTTATTTTATCTCTTTGGAAAATGCAACTTATTCGTATAAGTATGCAATTTGATCAGAGAAGTTCAGGGGAAAAATTCCAAAGAAAAAACCGATAGGCAGCAGCAAATATAAACCTTTTTTGGAATTAGGTTACTGATAAATTTCAAACTAAACGTATCCCGATATGAACATTATGTGAATAGATCGAATAGACCGCATAAACAACAAGAGGCTCTCACGAAAACCTGAATCGGTCATCTTGATTTTTTGGCATTTATCTTTCGTTTAAGAGTTTAAGTGCCCAATTTCATATAAGTTTGTTTTTTTAAACACATTGTGTAAAATTGTCCTTTAAAGGACAATAACTCTTTAAGGGATCCATTGACAATCTTGATCATTTATTTGTAGATCTTACTTTACTGAATATATTTGCTGTTAACAGCTTATCTTTATCATTAATACTATTCAAGATAATAACCAAACACTGAAAAATTTCCTTAAAATTACCAATTTAGTGGCAGCAACCCAACAATGGGTTATTAGATTCATCTGAAAATTTCAGGGCTGATAGCACTTTACCTTATGAACACTTTATCTCGTCGCAAGATATTGCTCTAACTGCTTCTGTTTTTGAAATATAGGCCAAAAACTGCATTTTACCCCTATGTTTTATTTTTAGCCATGGTAGCCATGTTTTTTGACGAAACAAAAAATAAGACATAAAACATATTCTAGACACCCTAAGGATCATTAGGCTTAGGTTTGGTTGGGTTGGAAATTGTTCAGTGGTTCAGTTCAGAAGATTTTTTAAAGTTGGAAAAGATAATAAACACATTGTGTAAAATTGTCCTTAAAGGGCAATAACTCTTTAAGGGATCAACTGACAATTTTGGTCATATGAACTTATTTGTAGATCTTACTTTGCTGAACATAATCATTAATACTATTAAAGATAATAACCAAAAACTGCAAAATTTCCTTAAGATTACCAATTTAGTGGCAGCAACCCAACAATGGGTTATTAGATTCATCTGAAAATTTCAGGGCTGACAGAACTTTACCTTATGAACACTTTAACCCGTTTTCAGATTTGCTCTAAATGCTTTGGTTTTTAAGATATAAGCCCAAATCTGCATTTTACCCCTATTCTCTATTTTTAGCCATGGCGGCCATGTTTTTGACAAAACAGAGAATAAATCACAAACGTTATTTTAGATACCTTAAGGATCATTCAGATAAAGTTTTGTTGGAATTTGTTCAGTAGTTTCAGAGGAGAAGATGTTTGAAATAGTTTACACCAGACGCACGACGACGACGACGGACGCCAAGTGATGGCTAAATCTCACCGTTCCGAAGGAAAAATGTAGATTATATTTTATATTCCTTAAAATTGTACAAAAACAGTGTACAAATCTTGTAACAAATTGATAACCTTCTTTATAAAAATACATGAACTGATTCAACTTTTCAATTGTTATTTTCACCAAAATAATTATCATGTTTGTATGTTGATAGAAATTCATTAGACAAGAGCAGACTGGTGTACCCGAATGCTTGCCATGGATGTGAAATACGGGTACGTTTGGGAGATCGTATAACATGCTAAGGCCTAAAATTAGTGACAGGAATGATCTTTAGATTTTATATACATGTAAACATGATTTTTTTCATTTTTTTTCATTTTTTTTTATCAATATACATCAAAGATTAACTTTTCTTAAATTTTAAAAAATATAGTATATAATATTCTAAGGAAAATTCAAAACGGAAATGGCAAAATCAAAAGCTCAAACACATCAACTAATGGATAACAACTGTCATAATCCTGACTTGGTACAGGCAATTACTTTTGTAAAAAATGGCGGATTAAACCTGATTTTAAAGCTAGCTTAACCTCATACTTGTATGACAGTCGCATACATTTCCATTTTATTGACAACGATATGTGAACAAAACACATATTTCTAATAACACAGATAAGGAAAACAAATACATGTATATCCATTAAAAGTTTTTTTAACATGTTCTTTGCATTGACTTATTGATAAAAGTCTGGTTTCTGATCTTTTTTTTCACTAACCGATTTCTTTTGTAATGCTTTTTTATTATTAAAAACAAGTGCGTATATTTGTTTCCGATGCCTATTTCAAAACTATGAACATTAAATAGTGAATGAATGAATAGAATAGATGAATATCGTAGATTTTTTTTTAGATCTGATTGAAATGTTAAATATAAAAATGAGAACACGGGTTATGATTGCCAATGTGATAACTCTCCAACAGTGACTAAAATGAGTTTTAACAACTATTATCAGAATATGTAACAGAAGGAAATAGATAAAATGACAATGATACATAAACGAACCAAGGACTACAGACCTCAAATAAACCGATGGTGAAAGATGATGTCTTCATCATATGAACAATCCCTCCCGATATTGGTTGAGTATCATACTATTACTATCATAAAAGATACTAGAACACACCTGCGAAATCGCTGGCATAGCTTGTTATTACTGTTGTAAGATGATTTTTTTTGTAAAAGATATTATGTATGGAGAATTTCATAAAAGGTATCAAAAGCCCCCTCCCTTTTTCCAAAGTCCGATATTTGTTTCCTTTCTATTAAATTCAATTATTTTCGTGTATCTGGCCTCCGACCACATGTATTCTTTTCCTTTGCTACAATGCATCTTTTGGTAAAAGTCAAATCAAATAAAACATTTGCACCGCTTTAAACATGAAATAAATGTACATGCTTATATATAGACCATTATTAGACTAATAAAATATGCTTCTAGGACAATCCATCAGTGCTTTTTTTTTTGAGAGTCTTATTATCACACCAATGGTAGGATATGAATCTTGTATAAATGACTAAGATCGACTTAGGTTAATTCGAGGGGTAGTCGGAGGGGTCCTGACCCCGAACACCCGGGATTAAAGACATGAAATCCCGAGATGTAGAATTTAAAGAAATTCATATCTCGAAATCCCGAAATCGAAAAATATATTCCCGGATACCGTAAGGATCAATCCCCAAATCCTGAGCTTATAAACACCTGATCCTGATGTCCCGAAAAAGGTCCTGCCTCCCTCTAATCTCTACCCTACTTTTTTGCGAAATCACTACTTTCACTTTCAAAAATAAATTTAAAGTCCAATTTATTTGCATTATTAGTCTGTGCATCCATGCGTTCGTTCGTTCGTTTGTGTTCGTCCGTCCGTCTGTCCCGCTACAGTTTAAATTTTTGGTGGAGGTAGTTTTTAATGAAGTTGAAGTCCAATCAAATCGAAACTTAGTAAACATAGTGCCGATGTAGCATCCGTGTACTATGGACACATTCTTGTTTCCACATGTTTTACTAATTTTGATTTATAAATTTCAAAGAAAACCGTAGACAGAATACAATGAGTCTCTATATATTAAAGTATTATAATCGTAGTTTACCTGTAGATAAACGCGAAAAATAATTGTCCTCTCTAATGAGGTATAATAGTTGTGGCTCTTGTAATCTAAGCACCATAATATTGAGAACGCTCTGATTGGCTTATTTATTTTCAATTTTTGCTATCTATCCTACGATTGGTTGTATTTGTGTATGTTTCAAACCGGAAGTCTTATCAATGACTAAAAGTAAGTCTGATGACGGAATCAATATCTGGACTCCTTTTCTGTCGTTTTTCTCCCAAAATAACTCAATTTGAATAATCATAAGAATGGATGACACATGCGACTATACATGTTACCTATAGAACACAGGGCATGATGATTAATTTATCGTGGAAGGAAGAGAAGCGAAACACAAAATGAGATGTACTCGTTTAAAAGTATAGATGAGAACATATTCCGTATCATACTAACAACTGCTTTTAGAATACATGTAGCTATTTTCACCGCAATGACACTATCAATGAACCAATATGTATTTTAAAACATGCCATCTTTAATGACCTGCCCTGTATATATGAATGAATGAACTGATAACTACTTACATTTCTTATCATCTTCCCAAGGAGAAGTTATGTCTGAACACTTTACTTTTCCTGATATTTTGGAACATGCTTGCCATAATCCGAGATAAAAACTATAATCATCACCAGACTTGCTATACCAGTATGGTAAATAAGATGCTAATCCATGGGCAACAAATGCAGTTAAAGAGAACAAAAATCCAACAACAGCAAGCCCTTTATGTTTCCTTCGCTCCATTTCTAATATACCAGCAATAATTTGATCAGAATACAGATAGTGCGTCGACGCTTTGCTTACGTTTTCTGAAAACACTCCTTTCTGGTTTCAGTTCTAGTAATTAGTCCATAGCCCACATTTATAAAGGTTTGTATAATTACAAGAAAAACAGAGGATCCCGATGGGTATTTAAACCATAAAAAAGGAGTCGTGTGTTGTCATATTTTTGTTAACAAAGCATGGTTACAAGACCTGTATTTTATTCAGAATGTTCAAAACAATAAAGTCAGTTATCAAATTAAAAAGAAGAAACAAAAACATATTTGTCTTACACTTAAATTTTTGAAAATCGTATTTATTTAAATTCTATCTTCATAACTGATATATTTAAAGAAATATTCACATAGATCAAAATGTCACATAATTGTTCAACTTATCTTTGATTAAATCCCTCGTTTTAACCTTGTATTATTTCCTTTTTGTATTTTGCGACGAACGTATTAATTAATTTACAAACTAAACAATGTAAAAACCATTATTAAATTATTAAAATACTTTAATTGACCTCACTTTGTTAATCTGTTCTATTTACGAACCTTCAAATATGGAATTCCTAACTTTTTGTCTCAATTTAAATGCCGTTTCGGTCACACGATGATTTTTAAAGACAACTTAGATACATACTATTTTGTATAGCAAATTATAAGTATGTTATAAAACTACACTTTAATGTGATATTATTCTTGTTAATATACAGATACATGCAGATTGGGTCGAATTTTGAAATATTTACTAATAATTTGATTTGATTTGTGTTTGTATTATTGGAAACTTGATTTGTTTGTTTTGGTTTTTTTCATTTGGTCAGACATATATTTCTTTTTGGGTTTCTAAAAATAACGCAAGGAAATTAAAGTTTATTTAAAAAAAAATGTTTTTTGAATAACTTCTGTACATCAGTTTGCTCTTAATGTGTTTAACAATTATTCAGAAATAATTTACATTCACTAAATTTTCTTGACTTTTGATTGTTTGTTTTTTATACTTTATCTAATCTAAATAAAAACATCTGTGATTTCTTCATAAAAAATGGTATAATAAACAATTCATCAAGTTGACCATAACTAATCCAAATTTATAGAAATACGCACTTTCATATACTCATTTTCAAGCTTTATTCTGAATGATAAAAAATGGTAAGACAATTAAACATCTTTGTTTCCTTTTGATGTTGCGTCAAAAAATATATTACGTAAGCGCATTTTTACCGCCCTACTAACGAAAATCCTTTTTACCGTATAAAGACCAGCAGTACATAAAAAAAAGTAAAAACAGTGCATAACTTGGTATAGTATTGGCTCACGTCAATGATCGAAACAAAAGGTATTTGTCAAGGGTTGTCAGCATATATGAACGTCCAGATCTTTTAAGGACATAAATTAAGGCAACATAGATTACCCTGTTCAAAAGTCATAAAACGATTGACAATGATTGAGAGAAAACAAAACTTGGTAATTTTTTTTGTTTTTTTTTTCGATTTTTTTCCACGTTTGTATTAAGTGACTATGCACTTTCAAACATTCCTTTCTGTATGTGTAATCATATGATCAACTTACAAAAAATATTGTTTTATGTTAGGTATCTATATCTGTATCGACATTCACTGAATAAAATCATAGTTAGCAGAATTTAAATTTATTTTAAAATTACATAGTTGACAAGCATTTGGGGCCCAACATTCCCAAGGGTTTTGTCAGATACAGCTAAGATAATCCATTTAAGTGATTTAAAATCCTTAGTAATTCGAAAAAAAAAATCAAAATTTATTCAGCAGTTGTGATCTAATTATAACAATATCAATAATAATGCATGCTAAGACAATCCCAAAATGTATCAGCTCAAAAGTATTCCACATTTGAACGGCTTTTTATTTATGAACACAATTAATTGACTCATCCAGTCTCGCCCCTTTTGGAGTTCTGGCGATTCTTACAGTTTTCATTTATAACCTTGACTTTATCTCCACAATTGGTTGATTAAATGTGAACAACCGTTCATTTATCGTGCCTTAATTTACGGAAATTTATAGTTACTGATTTTATACGTAGTGTACCAATATATAACAACGTCAAGACTAAAAATGAAAAAGACAAAACAGAAAACAACAGTATTCACAACATAGAAAACTAAAGAATAAGCAAAACGAATCCATAGGGGTCAAAACCAAAACGTACAGGTATTCATCAAAGTTATATTATTATGAACCAACTGCAAAGGATATTTGATAAACTGGCTCACTTGATGACGGTATTTGCGATAAATGAATTCGAATGCATTACGGTAGAAAGTTGCAATTGAAGTTGCAAAATTAAATTTCATGGGACACCATGAGTGATTTAGGTCTATCAGTTCCGAAAAAAGCTCTCTATTTTGCCGGAAATGTTTTGTATTGTTATCCACGAGTAGGTTGATTTCCACTTCCGAACAATCTGAGAATCCGGACAACCTTAGAAGAACTCCAGGGTTTTGATACGGTTTATGTTGGCCAGTCATATTCCAGGTATTATTTGTTGTTCTCAGACTAATAGCTCTTTTTGACTCCTTCATATCTTTATCATACATTGTACAACCATATTCATATATATAATAAGTACATCTAAACAAGCGACAACTCTTCGACAGATCCACCCATTGGATCAATAGTGAAAGTGTTATACGACTGAAAAGACATTATATTTATAATTACTCTAAATATCAGCACACCAATGTTCTCCGCATTTTGGTTCTTCCCTCTACGAGGTTCGATCTCATGCTATTGGGATTTCGAGACAACACCGCCTGCTCTGTGTCCAGCAATACTTAAATAAATATTTGGCTTCTTCATTGTAAGACAGTTCAGTGAGGCTGTACACTCTTTTTTTATTCATCTTCAAAATTTAAAATATATTACTTTGGTATGCTACTACTTCAAGATCTGATAACGAAAACATTTCATAGAAAAACATCAATTAACACAAAATAACGCAAATAAACTCATTATACATACCAGGATTAAATTTTGTATTTACGCCAGACCTGCGATTTGTCTACAAAAGACTTGTCAGCGACGCTCAATTCCAAAATAATTAAAAAGGCTAAATAAAATACGAAGTTGAAGAGCATTGAGGACCAAAAATTCTGCAAAGTTTTGCCAAATACAGTTAACCTTACGGGTAATCTATTCCTGAGGTAGAAAAGCCTTAGAATTTCAACCAGATGCTCCGCAGGGCGCAGCTTTATACGACCGCAGAGGTTGAACCCTGAACGGTTGGGGCAAGTATGGACACAACATTCAAGCTGGATTCAGCTCTTAATTTGGATTGTGATTAAATAGTTGACACAGCATAGGTTTCTGACACAGAATAAATGTGGTCTAATGAACTTAAAATATATATGCTGTTGAATATCAATCAATTCAAAAAAATGTTTGAAGAAATTTTCTTTTTATTTATGAAAAATTTAAGCCCCCTCCCATTTTTTTTCACATCCCCCTTTCCCTTTTTCCAAAACTGATCTCAATTCAAATCTCTAATGGAGTTTGCAACAATAACTACTCATTTAAATACATCATAAAATATTAAAATGTAAAATAAAGTGCTTGTTATCACTGAATGGTAAAGATTGTTTTAATTTATCAGTTGGTAGTAAAAGTGAATATACTTTGTATATTATCAGTGTCTCATAAGTCTTTTTAGGCTGGGTGTTGATCTTTTTTTTATGTGATTGTACTTGTGTAAATATTTTACTATTGTGTAAGATCAATACGTGACACTTTATTAAAATAAATTTATCTTTATCTTATCTTATTGTATAAAACAATGATTTAAGTTGATTCAATTACTATTCTGGACAAATAAAGATAACTCCAATTGAAAATTTCTTGCTATTGCACAATATTGTGCAATTAGATATTTCTTGTTATTGCGCAATACTGTGCAATTGAAAATATTTGCTATTGCACAATACAGTGCAATTGAAGATTTCTTGCTATTGCGCAATACTGTGCAATTGAAAATTTCTTGCTATTGCCCAATACTGTGCAATTGAAGATTTCTTGCTATTGCTGAATACTGTGCAATTGAAAATTTCTTCCTATTGCACAATACTTAATATGATAATTTTGAGTCCTGATTTGAACCAACTTAAAAACTTGGCCCATAATCAAAAATCTAAGTACATGTTTAGATTCAGCATATCAAAAGAGCCCAAGAATTTATTTTTGTTAAAATCAAAATGAGTTTAATCTTGGACCCTTTGGACTTTAATGTAGACCAATTTGAAAACGGGACCAAAAATTAAGAATCTACATACACAGTTAGCTTTGGCATCACCAATTATTCTATTTTTGATGAAATCAAAAAAAGTTTAATTTTGGACCCCGATTTAGACCAACTTGAAAACTAGGCCAATAATCAAAAATCTAAGTACATTTTTAGATTCAGAATATCAAAGAACCCCAAAGATTCATTTTTTGTTAAAATCAAACTAAGTTTCATTTTGGACCCTTTGGACCATAATGTAGACCAATTTGAAAACGGGACCAAAAATTTTGAATCTACATACACAGTTAGCATATCAAAGAACCCCAATTATTCCATTTTTGATGAAAGCAAACAAAGTTCAATTTTGGACCTTTTGGGCCCCTTATCCCTAAACTGTTGGGACCATAACTCCGAAAATCAAACTCAACCTTCCTTTTATAGTCATAAACCATGTGTTTAAATTTCATAGATTTCTATTTACTTATACTAAAGTTATGGTGCGAAAACCAAGAATAATGCTTATTTGGGCCCCTTTTTGGCCCCTAATTCCTAAACTGTTGGGACCTCAACTCCCATAATCAATCCCAACCTTCCTTTTGTGGTCATAAACCTTGTATTAAAATTTCATAGATTTCTATTCACTTTTACTAAAGTTAGAGTGCGAAAACTAAAACGACGACGCAGATTACGACGCAAACGTGATACCAATATACGACCAAAAAAGTTTCAATTTTTGCGGTTGTATAAAAATTCAAAAGTGTTGTAAAAAGTTAATTTATGAACATGACCATATCAATGATAAATCATTTCAGCACAGAAGTGGGCTGGTGATACCTTCGCGGAATTAAAACTCCACCAGCAGTGGCATCGACCCAGTGGTTGTAAATAAACTCATTGATACTAGTACAAGGATTACAATTTAGTATTAACGCCAGACGCGCGTTTCGTCTACAAAAGACTCATCAGTGACGCTCAATCCCCAAAAAGTTAAAAAGGACAAATAGATACGAAATTGAAGGGCATTGATACAGCTGGTAATCTGCACACGCAGAACATTTGGTTGCGCAATGAAAACCGTGAGAAGATTTTCCGAATGGAGTTGTGATTGAATGAAGTAATTGTCACCGCTTCATGTATGTACATTTCTAAATCGCAATTTTCTAATTCAACTGATCAAACTATTGAAAATCGGCGAATGCTATGCTATGCTGTGGTGAATACTTTAACGAAGGGATACATGTATCATTTACTGTTGTACATGGAGTTAAACTCCTACAAAATCAGTTGCCCCACAAAAAATTGACTAAAAAAGTGATATTTAAATTTTAAAATGGTTCTATTAACATAACTACAAGTTCAAATTTAGTTTTTTTTTTGTTCAATGGGTATGAATGTCGTTTTGGGCGGCGTGTACCCTGTCCGGTGTTGATAGAGGTCTTTTAGACTACAAATTTTCATTATTTCATGCGTGAGGGGATCAGTTCTGATTGAGGACATCGTGAATGAGTGAGGGGACGTGAAATCATTTCTTAAGGTGGCTCGTGGGTACAAAAATTTTAGCAAAAATTTAACCTTTATTTTTTCATTACAAATTTTATTTATTACACTGTTAGTTATTACTTTTTGATATGGTACAAAAATCAACCCAAAAAAAAACACGATTCGGTTTGGCCCCAGATGACTTTTAAAATGTTTATATCATTGAAAAAGCTCCAAATTATCTCCCTTTGGTGCAAAAATGCCATTTTGTGGCATTAAATTTGAAATATCTTTTTTAACTCATCGGTGACTTTTTTTTTTTTTACAATTGTTATCAAAAAAGCTGTAAATAAACTAAATAATTGAAAAATTTAAGCGATTTCTGTAATTAGGTTATGTTTTTATTTCGATATTACCTCTATTTTGCCTATTAGCTCAACAGAAAAAAAGGACATTAACAAAAATGTATACTTCTTCCGGAGGCAGATTATGAGCTTAAATGAACGGTGATCCCATTTTTTTATTTCATTTTTCTTTTAAGTATATGATAAAGTTCATTTATAAAAAAAAAGAGAGAGATCCTATATTAAAAAAAAAATTGATTTATACCCAGGAGCCCCCTTAAGAAGAATAAAAAGAATTTTTTTAACTCCATGTACAACAGTAATGGTACATGCATCTCTTCGTTAACGTATTCACCACAGCATAGCATTCTCCGATTTCAATATTTAGATCAGTTGAATTAGAAAATAGCGATTTAGAAACGTACATACCATTTGCAGCGGTGACAATAACTCCACTCAAACACAACCGGAAAATCTTCTTACGGTTTTCATTGCAGAACCAAATGGTTTGCGTGTGTAGATTACCAGCCGTAATCTATTACTAAGGTAGAAAAGCCTGAGAATTGCAAAATCGAAAATTTTGTAAACATTTAATTTATAAGTTTGACCATAACAATGATATATTTTTCAAAACTATTTACAAATTCCTTATTTATCTCAGTCTTTATAACTTTTAAATTTATTTGTTATGTATTTAATGGATAAAGCTTCATACAGAATGTGTTTCGGTTGGACTATTTCAATTTGTCTACCTGTAGAATGTGTCATTTTGTTAAAGAGTTGCATCTTTAACAAGCTGGTGAAAAACAGTGAGAATGTTATGCATTTTATCTGCATAAATAGTTTACTCCAAAAGCAATATAAACTAGAGACTAAATGTAACAGCAACATGACAAACACATATTTCACCATGGTCGACTCCTTTCTGATGTAATTGCCCTTAAATGACAATTTCTCTATTTAATGCTTTTTGGTTATTGTCTAATTCATATTATGAATAGATAAATATTTTATTACTTTAAGATGACGATTTTGATACCAGAATGATGAGAAATACATCAACAAAAGAGATTTATTAGTCAGTCATTATATTCTAGACTACGTTCTATTAAGTGGACATTTTTTTAAAATGCACATATACTTAGTATGTGAATGTCACATTTTAGTTCAATTTTTCATTTGTTGTTTTTTTCGCCGCTACGTTGCTGTTTATTGAAATATATCCTTTCATCTTATTTTTTCTACTCATTTATTGCAACAACAAAGGTGACCGATATGCATACAAAAAAGTCATTACACACAATGACATGCGTCTTAAAAAAATATATTTATTAATTATATCCAAACAGGACCAATATAAACAAACATAATGTTAACATCCACAGAAAACAGCAAAAGTATAAAACTAAAAATTGAATTTAAGACTTTGCCAAACGTTGGTTTTGTTGAATTGTTGGTGTGACGGAAGTCTCTGGAGCATAAATTGGAAGTGCAAGCAGGATTGCAGATAAAATGAACAATCCACCAGCACCACACTCGATCCAAAAAGCATAAGACTTGTTGTCTTTAATTATGTCCGTCTGGTATAATGCCCAAACTGTGGTCGCACCTGCAATCATCAGTCCTAAAAATGAATATAATGCATTTTAGTATGAAACTGTTTAGACGCACCAACATCTTAAAGTAATTTTTTTTTTATCTGAAGTGAGAATCACTTACTTTTAATTTTAACAATATATTGTACAGTTTAATGCATTTGAATACCTACTATTTACCTTTTCCTAAAGTAATATTATATTTGTTTTTCGTGGTGGCAAATCAGATGTAATCTTTAAAAGTTTGTGTAGACTATATACGTGTATTTTTTTTAAAAGAGTTTTGAACTCATACATATGTTTACCGCTGTTAGAATTAAAAGGGAACTGATTAAATATTAAAGAAACCAACCACATGTGTAGCCTAATCTCGAAGCAATCTCGGGTTAAAGTTCTAAACCTGAAATTTGTCAGTGACAACAACAGTTTCTGGAAATTTGTAAAATAAGAATCGATCCCAGAAACCTCACTTACAATTAAACTATAGCATTGGACTAATATAACAAAGTTTAACCTTTGGCATTTGAATGCTTCTTTATGTACATGATGTACTTGATCAGTTATGTATAGACGAAGAAAACAAACTTAAAATTTGTTATAAATATGATAGCCAGGTAAATAATCATATTGAAGCACGAGAATACATAGAATGTGTCAAAGAGATAACATCCCGATCAATAAGGAGAAAAATTCCAAGGCCACAAATGGGTCTTCAATGAAGCGAGAATGATGCGAGAACAATTGGCTACCTAAGGCGACTTCAGCTGAACCTTTAACACTAATATATATAAGTTCATCGAAACGGAAGCCTCAATTAACTTTGAAACATATAAAAATAAAACCAAAATTTGAAAAACTCTCACAGAAATAACAAAGTCTAGAGGTTTTTGATGTAGGACATGTGAGATCTTAACCCTCCGCCTATTCCTCTAGCCAATGTTGAATAAACAAATGTATACAGAAACATAGATTTATTGATCAAAATGAGTTACCTAGTCGCATGGCAAAGATATTCATGACTATAAAAATATTAGAAAAATTTACCTCCAATAAAAAATAAAAAACATGAAGCAACTAGGCCACTTTTGCATACAGGTGTGGATCCTTTACACATCTTTATGATAAGTGTTATCACGCCGATCAATGTAAAGAGTGCAGCGCCCGTCGTTAGACCTTGGCTTGTTTTCTGATACCCTGAAATAAAGATTAAGTAACTATGAAAATATATTTTACATTATTAAATTGAAACTTAGTTAAATATTGTTAAGTATGAAACGCCACAGCTGTCTTATGTAAAACTCTAATATTACGTTATGTAATTCTATTATTACTTGATGATAGTTTGTCTTTACAAAATATGGGTTTGACATTACGTAATGATGTTTTGGTATAACTCAATATGGAATAGTCATTACATAATGATATTTCAATATTACATGATATGGTTTCGTATTGACCTGATATAGTCTGGTCATTTCTTAATATGGTTCTGTAATTACTCGATGTGGTTTTCATTATTTAATGTGGTTGGGTCATTGGGCAATGTGGTTTTAACTTTACTTGATGTGTATGTGACATAACGTAATGTAGTTGTTTCATTACATGATGTGGTTTTGTTATTTCGTAATGATGATTTATCAATTCTTTATATAGCTTTACCATTAGATAATGATGTTTCAAAATTTGGAATAGTCATTACATTACGATTTTATACTACATGATGTGATTGTTTCAGTATTTGATGTGGTCATGTGATTTTACCTTTACTACAACGAGGTAAAACCACGTGATCATTTTGGAAAAAATATGTAATATTTTTAGACCGATTTCCATATGTCGTTTGTGCAATGCGCTTTGGATGAGTACCGCTATCCATTATGTTAATGTTCAAATTAAAAATCAAGTTGTTGTTCATAGTTATTTGGTATGAAAAAGGGGAACGACAGACAAAATTAAGAAAAAAGTACTAAAACATTTACAGTAATTCGGACATAAGGGGGATATCCCAAAACCACGTTTTTTCCATAGTTCTAAAATTGAACCAGTATTATAATAAATTCGTAAATGATTCCAAGGAACACTGCTTTATCTTGGTCTTGAAGAATAACTCCTATACAAGTTTTATAATAATTCATGGAGATTTACAAATTTATCATGCCAAAATAGTTTAATTCGGTAATATTCAATGCAAAAGAAACTTACTTAGAAATAAAAAAAAATGTGGTATGATTGCCAAATGAGACAACTCTCAACAACATACCAAATGACGTAGAAGTTAACATATATGTGTGACTTTTTAAGAATGAGCAAAATTTATACCACATAGTAAGTTTAAAAAGGTCGCGAAATGAAAAATATAAAAACAGTCACAAACTAGAAACCTAAATGATAAAAACGCCGATGATACTACCGACGACGGCATATAGATTTGTTGTATCTCACTTTCGCTACATTATTGTCTCAGGAACTACACAAATCAAAAGACTTGTACTGTATTTTCAACAAATGAGACACTTTTAATCAACTCGCACTAAAGTTAAAGGGAAATGGAGGGGAGGGGTAAGCAACAAAGCATCAAAGTTTTACTTTCACGAATAACACGACGGGTGCCACAAGTTAAGCAGAATCCGCTTACTCTTCTTAAGCACCCGAGATCACGCTGATGGATTTATGTTATCCAGTCATACTGATCTATTTAGTTGAGCCAATCAAAACTGTCTTTACATTTTCTTCTTATGCTGTGATATGATTCACTAGGTTAGGATAGGGATTAGCGCTTACATACATGTTACACTCCGCTGCGTGCACTTTCTTTAAATGCCTGCCCCAAGTCAGGAATAAAACATTCCCGAGGCACATAAGTATAACGGTAATTGATTGTCTTTTGTGCATATGTAATACATGTATGTGTAGGCGTAGGAATTTTTGGCGCCAAAAAATATGTTGTAAAGTGACTGTTTTATATAGTTAATTCTAGCCTGTACTTCGTACTGTGAACATCGTATTTTGTAAGTGCCGTTCACCGTCACGCTATGGATGACTTAGAAAATAATCTAAGTTGGACAGTTTATTTACTACTAAATTTCAAGTTTATGACTAATAACAGAAGGAACGTTCGGACACAAAGTTCAGCCGTATTCACAATGATCTTTTATCAACAGACAGTTACAAATTTCAGAGAAAAAGTTGTGAGGATCAATTTAAGTTCAACCAGAAAGTGTCTGTCGGGTTGAAAGAAGCAGAACCTGTTATCGAGCCAAAAAACCAATTTGCCGCGAAGGCTAAACAGAAGATATCTGAAGGTATTGAACTTTTAAATTATCGGCAAAAATTAGTAAAGATGGCAGACTCTTCAGAATGTGGGTGGAAATTGGTTCAGGAGTATACCACAAATCCTTTGGCGGACGATTCAGAAGATGACAGAAAGATATTTCGAACACAAAACAGAGCGGAAAGGAAGATCAAAGCAGATAGAGTAAAGAGGAGATCCCGCGCTGACCCTTATGTACAACCAGCGAGTTCCAGTGAAGGCAGAGTTAGACAGACAATATCAAGGAAACCTGGTGTGTGTTATAATTGTTACAAGTCTGGTCAATGGCAGAATGAGAGTCCTGAAAAGAAACGACCAAAGTTAAGTAAATTTTTTAATAAATGTCGTAATTTAGCTTGGGATTTGAGTTACAAATAAAATTTTGTGTTAGAAGGGGAAGTCATTTATTGAATTCTGCTCACAATGAGGTAAACGAAATAATGGTCAATTGTGTTAACAGTTCAGTCAGGTATGACGAGAGTAATGACCAGACGTCTGGTCATTTAAATTTACAGGTGAACGTTTTGACACCAGTAGGTAAATTAAATAAGGCAATACACAAATGGAAAGAGACGGGTACAAGTGAGTATATTTTAGAAGTAATAGAGTAAGGCTATGGTATACCATTTAAAACTCTTCAAGACAGTTGTGTTCTCAGAAATAATAAATAATCTTTAGATAATTCTGTTTTTGTAAATGGTGAATTTCTAAATTATTAGATAAGAAGTGTACTTCAAAAGTACACGAAATACCGTTATCCACTAACGGTAGCATATAACAGATTAGCAAAACCTAGATTGGTTTCTTGATTGCAGACATATCAACGAGTGCATACATCAGTCTAAATTTAAGTTTGAAGCCAATCAACTATTTAAAAGGAAATTATCTGTTTCGCTTTGATTTAAAAAGTGCTGATCATCACATAGAAATATTACCAGACCACAGCAAGTATTTAGGTTTTAGTTGGCAATTAAAAGGGACAACCAGATATTATGTATTTTATGTTCTTCCTGTTGGAATTGATAGCGCTGGTCATATATTAACCAAAATTACAAAAGAAGTATTGGATGAGTCAATGTTTGAGAATCATAATGTACTTAGATGATGGTTTGGGCGGAGATAGTAATTTTGATTGCGCACACCGTGTTAGCACTTTTGTAAGAGAAAGTTTGACAGAGTTTGCTTTTTTAATAGCAGAAGAGAAATGTATATGGTTGCCTGTGCATAATATTACTTGGATAGGGTTATGTTAGGAAATGCAATTTGGAAAATTGAGTATTACCGAGTCGAAAAACTTCTTTCGGTTATTGACACAATATTGAAAAATGTAGGTAAAGGCAAGCTTTTGTATAATGCTAATTTGTGGCTGGTATTGTTGGACAGATAATACCAATGCTGGCTGTAATGGGAAACGTTTGTAGACTTAGAACTCGAGAACTGTACAATTGTCTTATAATGTGAGCAAGTTGTAATTCGCTTGAAGTATTGAATTCTGTAGCTATTGAAGAGCTATATTTTTGGTTTGAGAACTTAAAAAAAGTTCAATAGAAAGGGTTTAAATCTGCATGAGTCAGATGTTTGTGATTTTGTGGCGTATACTGACGCATCAGTTGTCGGCTTTGGGGATATGTAGTCCCAGCTGATACAGAGGCTGTCTGTGACTCTGATTGTATTATGAAAATGACTGATTGTGGTCTAGAAGTTCCTTCTAACAGTTTGATAACTGTGACTAGTAACTGGTCGGTATCTGAAAGTGTTAAAAGCTCTACATTGAGAGAGCTTGAAGCAGTAAGTAGACTAGTCAAAAGTTCTGTTAAAATGCTGCAAAATCACACAGTTCAACTGAATACTGATAATGAAAATGTTACAAGCATAATTAAGAACGGTAGTAGAAAGTTAGATCTTCAAGAGATTGCTTGCGATTTAAATGAATTGTGTACAGAAAACAATATAAGTATTAAGACACAATGGGTTCCACGGTATTCATATTGTGATGATTGGCCAATTCATTTTGAAGTGTTTGAAATGCTTGATGAGCTTTGGGAAAAACATTCTATAGATAGATTTGCTACTGATTATAACAGTAAATGTTTTAGGTTTAATTCAAAATGTTAGTGCAAAGGTACTGAAGCTATTGAAGCTTTCACGCAAAATTTGCAAGGAAAAATAACTGGTTGGCGCCACCGCCAAATTTGACAGGCACATACATAAATAATGTGGCGGGGTTAAACATGTTAGCGGGATCCCAACCCTCCCCTAACCTGGGACAGTGGTTTAACAGTACAACATAAGAACGAACTATAAAAATCAGTTGAAAAAGGTTTAACTCATCAGATGGACAAAAACACAAGTGGACGTGCCCAGTATGTATAATTTAAAAAAAATGAAGTATGTAAAATTTTAAGCAATAATCATAAATCGTTTATGAGATACGGCGCGACATGTGAAAAACCCCTCCCCCTTCTTTTTTACAAAATACTCAATAACTCAAAATAAAAATTTGAATCATCACCAAAAAGTATACAGATCTTAAGATTAATATAACTAATAAGTTTAAAGTTTTAAGCAGTAGTTATAAATTGTTTTTGAGATACCGCGCGACATGTGAAAAATCACACCTGTTTTAGTTACAAAGTCCCGTAACTCAAAAAATTTTAATCTTATTTTCACTAAAAATTATACAGAACGTTTGCCCATCATTAGAAACAACTATTTTCAAAGTTTCATGAAATATGGATAAGTCGTTCTCAAGTTGCAGTTATAGACCATCACGTTTTCAAAACAATATGTAATTGTTCTTAAATGTCTTCCTTATGGATAAAAGACCCCCAACATAAAACTTTTTTCCTGCTATCCTCTTTATCATGCCTTTATCATGATATAGGAATTAAAAGTCAACTTATCGTTTTATAATGCCATTAAATGTTATAGTAAATCGATTTAGAATATAGTTTCCTTATATATTCACCCGAAGTATTCAAAAGTTTGACTTAAGTTTAATTTTTTTTATAAATGTTTTGGAATTGTTGAAAAGTCATTAGTTTTCCCTTATCGTTTAATAAATCATTTATCAAAAAAGATCCCTTTATCTTTAAAGAAAATACATGTTGTTCCTATTTTTATGTTTTTATTATTCCAGAACGAATCTGATACAAACTCCTCTTCATTTTTTGGTATAAATTTATTTTGTAAATCTGTCCAAGCTTTAAAAACTTTTCCCCAAAAGGGGTTTTACATCTTTTTGTTGGGCCTAAATAAACTAGGTTTTCAATACTAATTGTTTTAGTACTTTCTAATAGCTTATTTAGTTTTGAGTTGTTTTTTAACCGTCTAATCCAAGTTAGTTTCAATCCTTTTATATATTTGTCAATATCTTTCATTTTCAAACCTCCTAATTTGAGTTCAGAACTTAATATTTCTCTTTTTATTTTGTCAGGTTTGTTTTCCCAAATAAATGAATAAATCTTATTACACTTCTTAGTTATAATAATCTAAAGATCTGTATACTTTTTGGTTTTGATTCAAAATTTTATTTTAGAGATATTGACTTTTTGGAGAAAAAAAGTGGGGGTTTTCGCATGTTGCGCCGTGTGTCAGAAACTATTTATGATTATTGCATAAAAATTCAAACACAAGACGACGGGCGTATCATGCGCTCATGGCGCAGCTGTTTATTCGTAGATTGTTTAGCTATAAACTAGACTGTTAGTTTTCTTGTTTACATTGTTTCACATTTTCATGTGGTTGTCATTTGTGGCCGACTACACGGTGTGTTGAAGGCTGTTAGGTTGCCTTTGATTGCTTGCATCCACTGCATTTATACTATGGTTGATAATTTTTTCATTGGCAATCACACCACATCTAACTTTATTTCAATTTCTATCTTGTGTTTTTTATGCTGTAAATTATTAAACTTTTGTACATATACCAACCCCTGAACCCTCTTTTCGGAAGCTCGAGCAAAAGCCCTAGATCCACGATAAAAACAAATAGAACTCATATTAGATAACTCGAATTTTAACTCTTAATCTTAATCTAAATGAGACTCAAATAAGGGTTTACCTCGAACTCTTAGTTAAAAGACGACTCAATTTAAAATTTGAAGTCTAATTGTAATATTGTAATTCGGAACTCCATCTTTAAATAGAACTCAAACTCGAAGTTCAACTCGAAATTTGTGATGTGGTTGAGAGTTGTCTCATTGGCAATCATACCCAGTGGTGGATCAAGCCATTTATAAAAGGGGGGTCCTAACCCAGGATAAAGGGGCTCCAACTTTATGTTCCCATTCAAATGATCGTAAAACTAGTATAGGAGTTTTTCTTCAAGATAAAGATAAAAGCATCTACAGAAAAACATGTTTTCCTCCGTTAAGTGTACCAGATAATGTCAACATTTAATTTACGCTTTTACACTGACATCAGAATTATCCGGCGAGACACAAGGTTAATAAGAATCTTTAATTTATTTATTAATTTATAGCTTCCACTTGAGAACTAAGAAAAAAAACGGCAGGACCGAATTGGTATTTTTTAAGTACTTTTTTTCTTATTTTTGTCTGTCGTTCATTTTTTTTTTATACCAAATGACTATGAACAACAACTTGAACTTTAACTTAATGGATAGCGGTACTCATCCAAAGCGCATTACACAAACGACATATGGAAATCGGTTTAAAAATAGAACATATTTTTTTCCAAAATGGTCACGTGGTTTTACCTCGTAGTAGTAATGGGATAACCACATCAAAGAATGATATGACCACATCAAATACTGTAACAAACACATCATGTAGTGTAAAATTGTCAAATTTTAAAACATCATTATGTAATGTTAAAGCCATATAAAGAATTGGAAAATCATCATTACGAAATAACAAAACCACATCATGTAATGAAACAACTACATTACGTTATGTCACATACACATCAAGTAAAGTTAAAACCACATTGCCCAATGACACAACCACATTAAATAATGGCGAAACCACATCGAGTAATGACAAAACCATATTAAGTAATGACAAAACTATATCAAGTCAATACGAAACCATATCATGTAATATCGAAATATCATTAAGTAATGACTTTTCCATATTGAGTTATATCAAAACATCATTACGTAATGTCAAAACCATATTATGTAAAGACAAACTATCATAAAAATATAATAGAACAACATAACGTAATATCAGTGTTCCAGCTGTGGCGTTCCATAGGTAAGCACAAAATGTTTTTTTATTGTGATTGATATTTTTTTATTCAGCCCTAATTTCTTACATGTAATGTCTTATGTTTAATAAAATCAACGGTACCAATTTTGTTGCACCAGATGCGCATTTCGACAAAATATGTCTCTTCATCGTTGTCTTAAATAAATCGTTGTTGTTGTGTGGACTATAATAAATATATCACAAGCCAAGAAGTCAGCACTTCAGTGGTGACATGAATATCAATTAAATGGTCATTTTCATAAATTGACTGTTTGCAAAAGTATGAATTATTCAAAATACCAATGATTATCTTATCCCAGTCATATATTACCTTACCGTATTTGAGACAACTGTTTGGAATTTTTGGTCTTCAATGCTCTTCAACTTTATATCTGTTGGGTTTTTAGCTATTTCGATCTGATCGTCACTGATGAGTCTTATGAAGACGAAACGCGCGTCTGGCGTGTCAAATTACCTTTGATAACTATTTACACCCACCACTAGGTCGATGCCTCTGCTGGTGGAAGTTTCGTCCTCGAGGGTATCACCAGCAAAGTAGTAGGCACTTCGGTGTTGACATGAATAACAATTATATGGTCATTTTCAAAAATTTACTGTTTGAAAAAGTATGAATTATTCGAAATACTAATAATTTTCTTATCCCAGGCATCCACTACCTAGCTTAGCCGTATTTGGCACAATATTTGGAAATTTGATTCCGCAATGCTCTTCAATTTATATTTGTTTGGGTTTTTAACTATTTCGATCTGAACGTCACTGATAAATCTTATGCAGACGAAACGCACGTCTGACGTATCAAATTATAAGCCTGGTACTTCTGATAACTATCAACTTCTTCTGTTTTCTCATCTAACTGCGTCCGAATGCACGCTCCGATATGTTATTGATCATTACTAAATTTCTCTCAAGGATGTGTTCAAACGACAAAAGCTGGATTTTATCATATATAAAATATCATCGGGAACTACAATAGATAATAATAAAAAAAAAAACTAGAAACAAATAAAAACAAATAAAAACAAGCAAAAAAAAAAACAACAAAACAAAAACAAAAACAAAAACAAAAAGACAGATTAAGTCGATATTTGAATTAAAAGCTAATGCATAATTATATTGATATATTTTTTTCAGTCGAAATAAACATTGAGTTATTTACCATTGATATGTTTACCCATATAAGCGGTATTGTTTTTGACATATCCAGTTGCGCATTTTGTATAACATATGCTATGTATTAACTGATAGATATACTCGTTATATTAAAAAATTTAGGTCTCTTGACATGTTTCGTTCCTTTCAAATTTCAGTTTTTAAGGATTTAACAAGATTGACCTTATTATTACACTTATTTGATTCGTATTATCATTTTGTTTCAATGAAATTGAATGCCAGAAAATTAGAATCAATCAATGAAAGAAAGTGCGAACCAATGAATGCAAGAGAGGACGAATAAATTAATGAAACAAAATAAATTAAAATGACATGATGGACTTAATGAATCAATTAAAACAAATACTCACATGACAGATCACTGTCCCATGGTTGCATTTCCGTACATGTGGCTGGTCCGGATATTTCGTAGCAAATTTGCCATAATCCACCATAAACACCAACATTACTGAAGGATTGGCGATACCAATATGGTAAACCAAATGCTACTCCATGAGCAATAAATGCAAGTAAAGAGAAGAAAAGTACAACACACACAAGACCTTTATGTTTCCTTTTCTCCATATATCTCCGTAATGTCTTGTACTATTTATGATAAAATCATCGACGAAACTTCCTTTAAAAGTGTCAAAGTCAATTTTCAATATTATTTCCGAAAAAAACTAAATTGCTTTGTAGAAATACGTTTTAAAAGAGCATAATTGTTGTAAACCTTAGGTTTCTAAAACGATATGTAATTAAATGATCACACGAAACCAATTATACGTCTATAATTTTTCAACTTACTCTTTATTTTAAAAGTCCGATGTTTTAACTTTGCAGTTCAAGTGTTTACTTTTGTGATATTCTATATATATATATATAAGTATAAACAAAGTTTAGATTTACCTAAAACTTCACTAAACAATGTTTGAGCAATTATCTAAATACTTTAAATAACACAACTTGGTTCATCTGTTGTAAAATCAAATCAAATATGGACGTCCTTAAAGTGAAATATTTGTTCGATTTTGAAATATAATAGTATATCTTTTATGAGTGTCATCAATATTTTAAGACAGGCAATATTAACAAAATATACAACAGTTGATATGTATATAAACTCAAATACAAAATACGCAAACAATCGACGATAATGTAATACAAATATTGGAATAAACGTCTTTCTATGGGTGACACTCGTTTTATTAGAGGTTTCCCGATTTGCTACGTATCAAGTACGGTTGGTACGTAACTCAACGGTTGGTGCTCTTTTCGAGAAATCATTTAATGGATAAGATCATTTTGTTCATCATAATAAAATCAAAAGAATTGAATTGCATATCAGCTAAATACTAGCTTAACGTTTTATTTGATAACGATTTCAACGTTTCCAGAACACTTTGTTTATGATTCCTTGTGAAATTATTTAGTTGTGCAGAAGAGCATAAATCGAACAGACCTTAAACGAACTGAGTTGACATGACATTGATATTCTAAATATAGATTCGCGTTTGTTATTGGTATTGATATTGTTTTTGTATCGTGTTTCTATAGAAAGAAAAATAATTTGTTTCCTATTTATATTCGTTAACGTGTCAAGTTGTGTTAATTTCATTGTATAATTTATTCTTGCATGATTTTGAAATCAGACATTAATATTGGCCAATATTAAATAATAAATTTCGATCGATTCATCAAAAGATTTTTTTTTAATGATTGGAAACCTGAGATTTTGCATTGAGTGAGAAAAGCGTACTCTTCTCATATTTTGTGTATCAACAACTTGAGATTTTCTTCTTGAAATGCATTCTAAAAAAAAAGACATTTTTCCCTTTTCTGTTATCGATGAAAAGCACCAATATAAAAAGGATAATATGATATTATTGCCAACGAGACAACTATCAACCACAGGCACTTGTCTCAGATTCCTCCCTTTTATATCTTAATATATATTAAGGTACATATAGGCATTTTTTTTTCATGACTTGGATTATGCACATATACATACATAATTTGGCGGGGTTTAATATGTAAACTTGACAGTGGTATAACAGAACAACATAAGAGCGAACTATAGTAACCAGTTATAAAAGACTTAACTCAGATAGATACAAATAGAAATACATCTAACTAAAACACAGAATGTACCTAGTACTTGTGCAGATCTGAGAGTTGTTACAGTCACTACCAGCTAGTAGTTCAAAGCCAAAAACAAACGATAAATAAAATCATACATCCTAGACTAAATTAGTAATCATCATATTATTGATTAGACTAGAATAATTATACTAGTATAACTATTAAATTGTATTGACGTTGTATTCTTTGAATATTTCATAAACGTATCTTTTAATTAACAATTTACTTGCACTTTAATTGGTAAAATGTCGCATACGTGTGAAGTACGATTTATTTTGAAAATGCGGAAAATATCTCAAAGATAGAGACAATGAACTTGAATTCTTAAATAACTTCAAAATTAAATTAGATAAAAAAAAAAAAAGAATACAAAGAATTGATACTGATCATGTAGCTACAAGTTTGTTTATCACCAATGCGGAAAAAAATCTTTATGATTAATAGACATGCATGTTCTTGTAGGTTTGTAATTCAATTTTTCTAACTTTTTGTTGTTCTTTGTTTTCCCTCAAAAGTTATTCTGATTTCACATAGCTGTTTCAAAGACCGTAATATTAATTTGCTATACAGACATTTTATATAGGTTTTGGATTTGTTTTTATCATTAATAAATTTTCAATAAGGTCAATTTGGTATGTTAAAATAGCTCCTATTCTATCATGGTTTTGAAAGCCTACCCCCAAAAATGCCAAACTATTCAATATTTACTGTATTATCTATATAACAGGCGATTATTAGAAAAAAATATGAATGGGCTTTATTTTTAGCTTGTTTATGCTTGTGCGATTTCAAGAGAAATAAATCTTAATCGCAAACCGTTCGTTGCAACGGTTACTTGCAACGGTTGGTTGAAAGCATAATCGAGTACACACACAATATCGTTTGTTATGAATAGGGAACATATCTACATGAAATTTATATTAAAAAGTAGCTAAAATTCATCCAAATACGTTTGTTAACAACTCATAAACATTCGTGGACATTAAAGGCATACATGCATTGTTTTAAAAAGTTCAATGACGGCTCCCAGTTCGTACTACGGTTTGTACGGTCGCAAATCGGGAAACCTCTATTTAAACGCGTCCTTACTTGGTACTACGAAAGGTATTCGAACAATTGGATATCTAAGAGAAATTTTTTATCACATATATTCAGGATTGAAGTACAGCTTGTTACTCAAGACACAGGTGACTTACTTGTGTGCAAGAGAGTACATAAAGAAAAAAGCTCTGCAGATAGGGAGAAAGGTTTAAGCAAACTTTTCGAAATTTCATATATACATACCGACTAATAAATCATAAGGCACTGTCAGCTTTGAATATGATATAGAATTTAATCTATGCTGAAGTGAAAGCCATATAAGCTAACTTCAGATGTACTATTTTTCCTCAGAAGTCATGATCAGAAACTGGTAATTTTGTAGGTGAAGCAAACGATTACCGATTGTAGAAAATGTGTGGTGAAAACTAAAAAAAAAATGTACTTCCTCGCTAACTGTAATGTTTAAAATAAATTACTAGTAATATTTCCCAATAAATTGTATGGTGCAACATGTGGAACAGGGAAATTGTAAAGAATAAATCTTCCAAATCACATAAAAAATAATGACACAATCATATGACATACGAGAACCAACGATAACCACTGATATACAGGCTCTGACTTGGGACCTTTTGACGAGGGTGGTTTTTGACCGTGACTTCTCATGAGGGTCTTGCACGGTCGGTATCTTTGGTGTCTTTCATCTCTGTGTTTTGTAAACAAGCTGTTCTGACTTACAAAAATACTACAAACAGCATGTACATGTAGGTTGACGGAGATAAATATCAAATGCATTTGTAGTTTTGTAAGTGGCAATAACGTACTTTTAACTTCGATCAGCCCTTTGTTTATACTTTGTTTTTGACATGATAATTTTGGTAAATCAAATTTAATGTCTAATATTTTTATTTCGACATGTTTATGACATTTATTTTTTAACTTCAGGGACTGTAATCTTCAACTGCAATATGTATCGCTGACTTATTTATTGATTTGATGTTATATGTAGAATTGTTTAAAATTTTTGAAACACATTATCCAGACTATTTTCTAACTATATTCCGGCTGGTGAAATGTGTACAAGTAAAATTAGTCCTACATGTGCAGTCTTACACGCAAGAACAACAAAATATCAATATAATTGATTACGCAAATTCCTTAGATTTGATAAAAGGGTATTTTGATCCTTGTTGACATAAATAATAAATAATAAAGTAATGTATTACATATGCTTATTTTGAACTTCCCGATACGTCTTCATCGTATACTGTTTTTGGGGGGAAGTGGGAGGGGAAATTGCTAATATAAACTCTCTGAATGCAATCAAAATAAGTTGTTCAAATACAATTTTATTATCTTCATCCAATTACTTCAGATCCATCACCAGAATACCTGCAGGAAAAGAAATCATATGTATTTTTAAATACTATATGATGATATTTAGTAAAGAGCAAACAGTTCTAGCATAATAGCTACATGTATTGATACAGATAGTTTCCTCTTACTTCATCACCGATCATAAGGTGTTTACTACATGTAGTTGTGAATATAGAAGTATAAAGGCTCCTCAACACGACTCATGGATCGTTTTTGTTTGTTTTAAGCCGGGGTCACACATTCACGATTTCAACGGCTGTCCTTGACAGACCAATTTCCGATTAATTTGTCAAAAGTCCGATCAAAATCCTATGCGTCGTGGCAGGAAATAGGAACTTTAGTTTAAATTTGAAAGCACATTTATTTATTCACGACAATAATCAGATATTGTTCAAGAAGCGTATAAATTCAACTGTTTCCAGTGCATTTGTCCCGTTTATTAATCCGATTTGTGTCTTTCACAAGGTAAAAACTACCGCATATGTCCCGAAAGCGTACCGATAATACCAAATGTGATCCGACAGATATCAGATAGTGCACCGAAGCTAATGAAATTATTCGTTAGAAAAGTGTCGCCAAATTAGGGATGCTCAGGTATTGTCAGAATGCAACCAAATCACAGTCCTATGTACCGCATTCGAAACGGCTTGGTCTGGATTCAGTCGTATTGTGTTCTGTAAATGTCGAGACTATGACTTTTATTGCCGAATGTCCTATAAAAACGGAACTGTTCCTGTACGGTTTTGGCAAAGACGGTTCGGATTTGACATAAATGATTGTAATTTCATAGGAATCTGTAATGACGTATACAACTGCGTTCAGACAATGATAGGACATTCCAGATCATGGAGCATAATAATCCGAGGTTTTCCCTTTGACATCCTTCACAAAGCAAATGCATTGCAAAATCTAATTTTGTATATGGTAAAATTCAACGTATACGTAAGATGTATTCATTTGCAGCAGTCCTTTTCCTCAAGTTGCTATTATTTATTAAAAGTAACAATTGTGCATATTTCTGGAATTCATTTACGTCTTTACTTGTACTAATATTTTATCGTACTTGATAATCCTAGATAAAAAAAATGATACTTTAATAGGAAAAGTCAATAGAATAAAGGACTTGTGTTGCAAGATATGATAACATTTGTATTGGACTGATGAGTATTTTATTTCATTTCTTTCGGAGTTTTTTTTTTGTATTTTCATATTTTATATAATGACCGACATGTATCTTCGCTAATAAAAGAGAACCGCGAACAAGAATTTTCACATCTATTTAGATAACACTATTTCCTCGTTAAAAGCGTGCACCTAGATGATAAGATTGATTTACCCGATTTTTTAAAATTTCATAAGTTTAATGACACGTTAGATGCGTTTACACGACCTTCAATTCTCCATCCGATTTTCAATTTGATTTTCAATCCGATTTGGTACCGTCGCTCAGGCAAATCGTAGAAAAAGTTCTGTTCATACACTAAGATTTTCTGTTCGATTAACAAAAGAACATCCAAATTTATTGTTGGTGCAATTTAAGTCAAAAGCAGTTTCCCAGTAAAATTGTATAGTGTAAAGGCACCTTAAAATGTGTACAACTCTAAAACTTTGGAAACATAAAATATGAAATAATAAGCAAGTAAATGATGTATATTGGTCATTATAAAAAATAAATCAAACATAGGTTAATACCAAAGTTTGATTGCTTTATAGCTGTTGTTTTTATATACTATATTACTATACATTCAATTTGATATCTCTAGAAAAGAATTAATTACTAGTAGTAGTTATTTAATACTCCGTTAAAAGATATTTTTAAATAACTATACAATTAGACATCTGTATAGATTGGTTGCTTCTGGTAGAAATTAAAGAAAGAATTCGAAGACGTTTACATTTTGTATTTATATATATGTTGTGTACAAGTTGTAATGTTGTACAAATTATAATTTGTACAGATTTTTTGTACAAGTTATCAGTATTTTATGACCTCCTGATCACAAATGGATGATGCAAGCACACAGTCTTTTGCTTCGTATATTTCTGTCATATTTTCACAACTTCATGATACAGTCTAATACTGAGCATTGATACAAAAACATTATAAGACCACACAAAGATTTTGTATGGAGATGAATATGGTATAAGGAAAAAAATAAAATTAGAATTTAAACCATTCAGGTATCCTCATTTCCAGTTTGAAGACTAGGAGAATAGCACTAAATGTTAGGTTGAAGTATAATATTTTGAATTTAAAACATTCCACTGGTTAATTTTATAAGATACACCTGTATCACCTGTTGCAAGAAGGAATGTGTCAAAAAACTTATAACTTGTACAAAAACCCTGTACAAATTATAATTTGTACAAACTTACATCTTGTACGCAACATATATATATTGTTGTTAAGGGTGTATTCTTCTGACTTTTCAGTCTCGTTCAGTCTCGTTGAAATCTCGTTCTTGAATAAAACATGTGTTACAAGTGGAAAATATCAATGAATATTAAAAATATTATCAATCAAACATAACTCTGTGAAACATTTCTTATATTAACACCTACCTATAGTTTTTTTAAAGTAAAATTTATTCAGATTGGTCCACTTCATCTTTATAGAAAGTATGAAAAAAAGTTTAATTGTAGAACTGTGATTTTGTTCACGATAATAGCCCAACAATACACTAGGTGAAAATCGATGAAAAATGGGAAAATCATCAAAACTTGGTATTTTCAAAGGCCCGTAGCAAAAAAAGAAGTGCACCACCATATGATTTTTTCTTCACCAATTATTTTGTTATAGTCTTATAAACCCAAAAATCAGGTTAAGAAAAAAAGTTTAATTCTAGAAATTTTTGGCTTCTCAGAGGTGTACATCCTTAATTGGATTGAATAGATTTCGATTATTTTCCGAGGTAAATATACATTTACTTACTCTTTTTCACAAATGAATCTGTTCTTATATGTACAACTAGCGTCATTCCATTTCAGACCATACGGTGCATACATATGTAAACAATTTTCGTTGCCATGGCTGTTATCTGGTTGACCTGGGTTCCAATCTGTATAACTGAACGCTTTATCTGTCGATGCCCACATCCAAACTCCTTCAATTACATCATCCCTACCTCCAAGCCAGTAACTCTGTCCTGATATACATACAATGATATATGGATACTATTAAACTAATTTGCATATCTCTTGCTTTCTCATTATTCTAATAAAACACATAAAAGGGAATACATTTCCGAAAGGGAGACACAGGAAGATTATAGTAAAAAAAAAACGAATATACAAGCCAAAAGTGGGCTTCAGCTTAATGACTAGGCATAACATTTACAAATCAAAAACAAAACCCCTTCTTTTAATTGGAACAACAAAAAAAGGGATAACTGTTAGTCCTTTTGATTAAATGTGAAATTTTTATTCAAAACAGAATAAAATATTCATGCATAAATATTATTATACACTCACTAATTTAATATGATATCCTCCTTCTTAAATTCAATCTTACACGGACAGTTTTCATGACTATGTGTTCAAAAGACTAAACATCAACCCAACAATGTTAGATCTGTAAATTTGCTTACGAACATGTTTTGTTCTTCCCTTGCCGGGATTCGATCCCATGCTACTGAGATATCGTGACACCAAATCACCTGCACTGTAACCGGCGCACCAGACCACACGACCACCCGGGGTTCATAAAAATGAAGCTTTCGGTGGCCAGGTGTTACCTTTCTACATCAGTTTTAATCTAGCGTCGTACTACAGTACATGATATATAAGGCATGAAGAAGTAATTTTTATAGATCAGCTAAATTATCTATAGTAAAGGATCCTACAAATTAATGTAAGATACAGTCACAGAAATAATTATATTTATAAGTACGTCTGAACCAGTGACAACTCTACAACATATTTATCCATCGGATCACCAGCAGTGGTGGTGATAAATGGCTGTGTACCATTCTGTATATACAACTCGTCTAAACATCAACCCAACAATGTTAGATCTGTAAATTTGCTTTCGCAAATGCTTTGTTCTTCCCTCGCCGGGATTCGAACCCATGCTACTGAGATATCGTGACACCAATTTATATATATAAACGCCTCAAAAGATAACACAACAACACCATTAAAACAAAGGAACTATAAATGTAATTATTTAGGGTCTAAATACAGCACAAACAACATTTTCTAAAAGACAATTTAAATGAAAAAGTATATTTAAAACGCATTTGACTAACAGGTCGAACAACTGATGTTCTCAAACCCTGCTGACTGCCATTGGCGATTGCCAAATAAATTGATCACAAGATGTAACAAAATGGATCTTATTAATTTAATACTTAAAAGAAAACAATAAACTTGCGGCAAATATGTTATACCTCAAACATGAGGTGCAAAACATTTGTACACCAGATCCGGATTTCGACAATAAATGTCTCTTCAGTGATGTTAAGGATCGAAACGGTAATTTACCTCAATTTAGGATAAACTCTTGAATTTATATATACTAGTATATATATATATATATGTTAACAGCAATAAGTGAAATTAGGCATTACGCTTTTAAAAATCCTAGGCAATAAGCTAACGCATTGGCATTACGTTAATGCCTGAAATTTCAGGCATTATATTAAAGCTTATTTCCTGAAATATGATGATGATTATATTCATCCTATTGCCAAACATAATTTTAAGCAATAAGTGAACTCTGGAAATTAAGATTTTTGGGTGATTTATTCTTGATACAAAGTCGTTTCTTAATTATTAGAATTTAATTCAATAATAATTAAATTCAGTTATTGTAATTATATAACTTGGTATGCCTATTATTGATTTAAATTGACGGTGTGTTCGATTCATTTTATACTGGTCACTTTAATATGATAATTAGTTTAGCCCGCGAAATGTTAGTCCGTGCAATTTACCTCGTGTGGTTTGGTCATTTGAATTCAAACCTTACACGGAGCTTGACCAAAGCTATAGAATTTAAAACACAGAAGAAAAGATGAGTATTCTTTTTTAGTTTTAGAATTAAGCAACATTTTATAAAAAATAATAGCTCAACAATTTAAACTATTAATCTGGTTTTTCTTTCTTAAATAATTTTAACTTTGTTAAATGCTTTAAATAGTCGTGAACTTTTTCTTTGGTGTTATAACTGAATTTAAATTCTATCATTGCGTAAATTGTCAATCTTTTCTTGGATATTATTTTATATTTATATTTGTAAATTGAGTAGATGGTTATACTTATTGTGCGAGTTGTTATATCTAATTGTTTAACTGTCTTAATACGCTAATGAACATTTACCATGTTATTTATTCTTAATCCAAATCCAAATCTTGCAGCGCGAAGTAACCGGTGAGTAAGCCACATATTAATTTCAACATAAATGTATATATAAATTCTTTTTAGTCCTAAATATGCATGAAATAGGTGCCACTGGACATAAAGAAAACAATATATGAATCTAGGTATGGCAACGAATGCTATTCACATTCCATGCATTTTGAACTTCAGTCCTGAATGAGATTGGTTTACAGATTTCACTGTATAAATATTGTAACTGATATACAGATATGAATTTACTTTACTTTTATACATACAAGTATTTTAATACAGTGATCTGACATAATTATTTGTTTGAAATTTCTGGAATAAGAATAATGTTATATTATTTTCATTGTTTTTGAGTGCAACAGGTAGTTTTAGTCCAGTAGAATAATTGTTAAAAGGTTGTTGTTTATCTTTATTTAGAAGCATTCACTATACATGCTATATAAGAATAAGAATATTTCTTTAAATGTTAATGAAAAGGGAACATTCTAAAACTATCATGACAATACAAAGACAGATGACATATTTCAAAACTTTTCTTGTCTCTCATGGTACAACTGATTTTTATAGTTTGTTCTTATGTTGTACTGTCACAGGTCAAGGGGGGGATTGGGCGCCTGCTAACATGTTTAACCCCACCACATTCTGAATGTATGTGCCTGTCCAAAGTCAGGAGCCTGTAATTCAGTGGTTTTCGTTTGTAGATGTGTTAAATATTTGTTTTTCGTTCATTTTTTGTACATAAATTAGGCTGTTAGTTTTCTCGTTTGAATTGTTTTACATTTGTCATTTCGGGGCCTTTTATAGCTGACCATGCGGTATGGGCTTTGCCCATTGTTGAAGGCTATACGGTGACCTATAGATGTTAATTTCTGTATCATTTGGTCTCTTGTGGAGAGTTGTCTCATTGGCAATCATACCACATCTTCTTTTTATACACACACAAACTTATACACTTGTATATAAAGAGTAATATTTCATATTTTGTTTCTTTACATTCAAATGTTAATAAAGTTTTACTTTACATTTTCAATTAACAACTGATGCTCTGAAAAAAGGAATAAACAAAAATCGTCACGGTCATGTTATGTGACTTTGGACGATAGAATTTCATGATTGTGGTTGACATTTTCATGCTTTAAGCTTCTATTTTGACCAAAAAACTTAATATGGAGGATTGAAATTGACTAACAAGATGTAAAAGAAGCAAAATAAACAAAAGCTATAAACCCAAATGATTAAATGATTAAAAAAAAAAAAATATATATATATATATATTTTATTAATTTTTAAAGAGAGGCAACAGTTTTTCCAGAGTAGTAAAAAATTACCATTTTGAACATTTGCTATTTCTTCGTTGTTATTATGTGTATCGATAAAAGTGAAACTGTTTTGAAAATGTCTTCACAATGCCTTTAAAATGAGGTCAAGTTTTCTTAGATCAGTTGATCACTTTCCGTACCTAATGAATCATTTCTTTTTGTAAACTTTTGCGAGCCATCGAGAATGTTAGTTGACTATTTAAATATATATACTTTTCGATTTAATTGTTTCATAGTTTTCATGTATTATAGTCGATTATAGGATAGGAATATTTCTCATTAACGAAGGCCACTTCAATTGATATTCGGTAGATACAATAATTATTTTCTTTTATGACTTTCGTTATCAATATGATATTATCATTATGAATATACTTGAAATATCTGCCACTGGACATAGACAGCCACAATCAAGCATTTGCGGTTTTTTCTACTTTGGTTATTGCCATTGTATCTTAATACTAATTAGTCAATGGTAAAAATTGAAATATTTGTATTTCAATATTGATTCAATTGTTTGATTAAGGGATGTAACATTGACAAATGATATACTATTTTACTAATGCATTGACTAACATTGTAATTATTTGTTTAAGCCAGTATGCCGAGGGGAAAAGGGGAGAGGGTGCTGCCAAACCGTGCTGTACGTAGGCAAAATCAAATACAGCTACCGGTAAACAGAAGGCTTCACCCAAAGAGAGCTGAAATTGTAAGACAAAATATAGCCATTCCACAACAGCCGTTAATACCACCACAACAGCCATTAATACCACCACAACAGCCATTAATGCCACCACAACAGCCATTAATGCCACCACAACAGCCATTAATGCCACCACATCAGTTATAACCACAACAGCAGTTATTACCACAACAGCCGTTTGAACCACTACAGCCAATTCTACAACCACACTCATTTGAACTTCAAACTTCCTCAGCAGCCCGCTGAACAACAAGTTCCTGATCAGGGATGTGTACAACCAGGGCAGCCCACAGCTCGCAATTCTGTACAAAACGGTGAGATTTTAGTTATACCTACTAGTAATGATGTTGATGTGTTTGTACCACAAAAAATTATAAACCAAATATGGAATTTAGAATATGTTGATTTGGCACAATTACTTTACAAAAAAAAAAAAATTTTGTTTCAAATATTGATCAACCGAAAAAAGTGCTCGGTTTTGATGAAGATGGAGACATTTTAATTGACAGAAACAAATATTCAAAAGTAAATCATTATCTAACTTAGGTGAGTGGACTGAAGGGTTTTTAAATTATATGAAAATTTTATTGCAAAGATTCCCGGAATTGGCAAATGAATTGATTAGCTACATGACGATTATAAGGGGGTGTGGTGTACCTTTTGAGAACGTTTATACATTTGACATGCAATTTTGACTTAGAAAAGCTCGTGATCATATGCGTGCATGGGACGTCATTGATGGGCAGCTATGGCTTCAGTTTATTGCAGTAGGCATAAATCATGTTCCACAGACAACTTCTTACTTCTCACACAATTATTAGTCCTTGCTACGATTATAATTTTAAAGCCGTTTGTACTCGTATGAATTGTGTATACAGCCATGAATTCATGTATAAGATGTAGCCAGTTCCATCCTTCGATGTACTGTACAAATTATTCATATAACAAGAATAATCCTCCAAGTACTGCAACTTCGGACTATTCTGCTCCTAGGTATCAAAACTACCCTAGGGCACCTGATGCAAACAATTTTGCACCAAGGTATCAGTCCAGTGCTCGAGCAGTCAAACAGGTTTTTGAATACACATGGAAATTTTAACCCAAATACTCGTTTTTCGATAAATAATTAAAGATTTCCCTGTTAGCAGGCAAATGTTCCACGGATGCAATTTAATCATTTCAAATTTTATAATTTTGTTTACAGCTTGCAATCACTGTACGATATTTTGGTATTTTTGGTTGTTCCCCTGTTAATACTACGGTTTAAGGGAATATGTTGACTGACTACCCCGTTAAAATATTGGCAAATTTATTATATAATGGTTTTAAATATGGTTTTCGAGCACATCATACAAGCAAAACATTAAAGTCTGTTTTACAAGATCCAAATTTAGCTTGGAAAAGTCATGAGTGAATTGAAAAATGGTAGAATTGCGGGGCCTTTTTATTATCGACCTATTTCTAATCTACGTGTTTGGAAAATAATTTTAGAAATTATAATGGCATTTCTCATATTTTGGGTGACAAGTGGTTGTCGAGTTCTGTTTTAAATCTCTTTATCGGTAGTTCAAGAGTTATTCAAATACTTGGCTTACGTATCAAATGGACTAAATTAATTTCAAAACTTTAAACATAAACTAAACCTGTATGACGTATGGCCATGCCCCGTTTCACATTTAGTTAATAGTAGCTGACATGTTTAAGGATGAATATTCTTATTCCAATGGGAATGCGTACCTTTCAGGCATTAGGTTTAATCATAAGATCAATGGTTTATTGGACAACACTCATTCTTTTATTGTTCAAAAGATGCTCAGTGACATAAGCGACACGTCTGTCGTAAGCCTATTACTATTGGTATATTAACTAGACTTTTAGATGCGCTTAATTTAGTTTGTTATTCAGTATATGAAACATGTTTATTCAAAGCTTCATTTTCAGCTAGAATTTTGGGTTTCTTAGTTTTGGAGAAATTGCAAATTCAAGTTTTAATGAAAATCTTATTGTAAAACGATCCAAGATATAATTTGATGCTTATTCAGGGTCACTTATTATAAAAGTTCCTTCTTAGAAAACAGATCAGCTGGGTAATTCAGTAACGACAATTCTGGAAAAGAATGAACTACTTCAATTTGTCCTGTCCGGTTGATGTCGGACTACATTGCTGAGACACAAAGACGATGGACATTTTCATACACCTTAAAAAAGGTTACGTAAGAACAAACCTTGTATAGTTGAAACACTTAATTTCAGGGTACCTGAAAGATATTTGGGTAATTGGCTCTTTTATTGTCATAGGAGCTGTCATATTAAGCTTATAGGTGCATCGTTCGGATTAGAGATAGTTGGGTTTATTCCAAAATCAGATTCAAGGAGCTCTGAAAATGTTATGTATATATTTTCTTTAAATTTCCTCATTGTTTGGTTTTCCCTTACAATGAATAACATAGCTTAGATGTTGACAGTATTGCATTTTAGCTGAAGTTTATGTTGATGTTGCCACATGAATATCAATTTAATGAAGTTCAAAGTATTGAATTTAAGTTGATGTTGAAGTTTTGGATGTTTGTGTTGAAGTTGATAATAATGTTGAAGTTGATGATAATATTGAAGTTGATAATAATGTTGTTGATAATAATGTTGTAGTTGATAATAATGTTGTAGTTGATAATATTGAAGTTGATAATAATATTGAAGTTGATAATATTGAAGTTGATAATATTGAAGTTGATAATATTGAAGTTGATAATATTGAAGTTGATAATATTGAAGTTGATAATAATGTTGAAGTTGATAATGATGTTGAAGTTGATAATGATGTTGAGTTGATAATGATGTTGTTAATATTGTTGATGTTGAAATTGATTATGATGTTGAAGTTGATAATGACATCGAAGTTGATAATGACATCGAAGTTGATACTGATGTTGAAGTTGATTGATGTTGATTCTTGCTGTTAAATTTGTCATGCGGTAAATTTTATGGCGGATTACAAGTTGTGCAACTAGTTACTCAACTTGTAATTTTGGCGGAATTTACTTTAAGCTGCTATGGACTACCCAGTGGCTCCTGATATAACTTTGTTACTGCTGGATCGCCCTTCAGTAATTCAATCGTCATCAAGTTTTGATTGACAAGTTGATTGTGTTTCTTTCTTGCAATAAATGCCATGACAAATTTACAGCCAAATAAAACATAATTTCTTTAGTGATTTTGATTTATAGTTTATTCGTTGGATTCATTAATTACATCATGAGGTCAAACAATGAGAATACAGATTTAAACAATACAAGTACACTTACATTTTATCTAGGCCCCCCTTTCAATCTATGTGTGTATATATATATATATACAATAATAGAATTTAATTCAATAATAATTAAATTCAGTTATTGTAATTATATAACTTGGTATGCCTATTATTGATTTAAATTGACGGTGTGTTCGATTCATTTTATACTGGTCACTTTAATATGCTAATTAGTTTAGCCCGCGAAATGTTAGTCCGTGCAATTTACCTCGTGTGGTTTGGTCATTTGAATTCAAACCTTACACGGAGCTTGACCAAAGCTATAGAATTTACCCGCCCTCCCTTTTCCCCATTATGAATATTTCTGCTGCTTTTCATTTATCGTTTCAGTTTTGGAAGAATGATTATAGAACCAGCGTCATGGCATATATAACAGACTGAGTTTGGAGCTTTTTTGTATTGTGAATGGACAGGCGGAATTTACTTTAAGCTGCTATGGACTACCCAGTGGCTCCTGATATAACTTTGTTACTGCTGGATCGCCCTTCAGTAATTCAATCGTCATCAAGTTTTGATTGACAAGTTGATTGTGTTTCTTTCTTGCAATAAATGCCATGACAAATTTACAGCCAAATAAAACATAATTTCTTTAGTGATTTTGATTTATAGTTTATTCGTTGGATTCATTAATTACATCATGAGGTCAAACAATGAGAATACAGATTTAAACAATACAAGTACACTTACATTTTATCTAGGCCCCCCTTTCAATCTATGTGTGTATATATATATATATACAATAAATTTCTAATATTACATGTACAAATATACATTCATTTGACAGATATTTATTTCAGTAATTTTAGCAGTTAAAAAACAGAATTAACTCAAACTTGTTTGATGTTTTTGGTATTACAAAAGTTATTGTATCCAATTAAAAAAGGGGGGAGATTCCATAGAATAATTATAATATTTATTTGAACATTTTTTCTCTTTACTAGTCGAGCTGGTTTAAAATGCTCAAAAGTTGACAAAATTAAGATGTGATTGTTTGCTCACATCAATTGCCATTTTTTGTTTCTGATAAGTGAGTTTTCTTTGTTAACAGTTTCCCAACTTGTGATAACAAAATGATTTGAACACAATTTTCACACAAATTTCTATCAAGTTTTTATATTTTTAAATTATTATTTGATGCGTTTTAATATAAATAAAAAAAATATTAGTGATTTTTTTGACGGAATGAAACTGGGCCCTGAAGTTTTGCATCGGTAGAATTCTTATTTCTTCACTCGTTCATATTCACACGTATTTTATGTGAAATAATAAAATAAAATAATTGAAGTACCCAGTATTTATATGAAAGATGCATGAGATTTGCCTTTGAACTTTAAAGTATGAAACCGTGACACTTCGAATTCAGCTCCCTCAGAGCATATAATGGTTTTACCAATTATATACTTAATTTTAACTATTTACAATAAGTTTGTTTAATTCTTAGTTACTGTTATATTTGGTTATTTATGTTTTGTTTCACTAGCGTTTAAATGTACAATTATAATATCAAAAATATTTATAACCTTCAATTTAAAACTAATAATTATTTTCTAATAATTAATCGGTTTTTAAATTAAAGTTGTTGGTTAAATTTGATTCAATATTTCAATTTTTCATTTGCCATTTTCTTTTACGCCAAAGACAGCGCTAATGACATCCTACATGTAGCGAACTTCAAGATAATCCTAAGATAGCTTCGATGTGCATGCTGAGACATGTCGTAATTGGGTCCTAACTTTACCTTAATTTCTGTCCCAAGAATATCTGATAGGACCGATCTTAAGACATTTTCGATAAACAGGCCCTAGTTCTCATGATGTTATTATGTAACAAATATATTTTTACTTAAATGAATAAATGTCTTTTATTTACTCGCATTCATGTTTTAGTCATTAAGGTTAATGCCTGCAAACATTTTCCTGGATTTAAGACTTATGCATAGCATCATTTGGGCAATATACTTACTACCTATGCGTTAGTTTATTGCCTAGGATTTAAGCTTTATGCATAATTTTACTTATTGCCGCTTACATATATATACACAAGTCTAAATTAAAAACTACGTTCAAACCTTTGATTGTGTTGGATAAAAACCGCATTTTTTATACGTGTGCATGTAAAACAAATTTCGTTGTAGAAGGGTCTAAATACAATACAAACAACATTTTCGAAAAGACCAAAAAAAAGATGAAAAATGCATGGTAGCTTATCATTTTGCATTCGTGTATAATTACATTTATAATAAACGATCATACCTGGTCCGTAAGTTTTTGCCAGATTTATCAATGCGTCAGACTGTGCTTTGGTTGCAACTTCAGCAAGGCGAGCATTATGAGCACGGCAACTACTCTGTGTATTTTGAAAAAAGAGTATAATAGAAACAATAACACAGATAACTGCAGTAGTATAATGTATTTCTTCAAAGGCAACCACAATTTTGAATTGATCATGTTTATACCACTTTAAACGTTAATTATTTAATTATATTCAAAAAGTATGTTTACTCTACGACAGCCATTTGTTTTCGGATGGCGACATACATATGAACTGACACAACAATTTGAATCAAAAGTTGTCTAAAATTAAGCCACTATTTCGAAAAGAAAATCGCAAAAATATTAAAAATCGCTGAATCTTTGAAAACATATGTTTTTAAAACGTTGATAAAGTATCATGGACACTTAAGGGCTGACGCAACACATTGACTTCATACAGATATGTGCCAAAACCTAACCCTTAAAAATATAATTTACCTACTTTAAGATCTTTGTATGATGCTTTTTTTGTGGTATAATTATTTTTTTTGGCAAGGCCTTGTGCGATTTATAAATATAACCGACAAGATATTCAAGTAAGCATACTTTTCAGTCTATTTAAACATGATGCAGTACCACAAGGTTTAATCCCTATACTATGGAAGAAAATTAGAAAAATAATAATACATTAATCTATCCAACAGACTATTATCTTTAAGAACACCGGAGAGTTTTATATGACATAAATCTGATATTTTGTATGACTTAAATCAAGGGAACAAAAGTACTTTATCATACATTCGATAGTGCGAGCCATCTGTTGAGCAAACATTAACAAGAATCCTCAAACATAATATTAAGTTTCTATGTTTAAAATGTTATAAGCGGTGCTTTGTTTTGCGCCAATTGGCATTTCATTTGTGTTTAAACGAATCTTTCATTTCTGCAAAAAAAAAAACAACAACAAAAAACCCACCAAAAACAACCCCTTAACGCAGCAAATCATATTTCGTTTATGCAATGATTTGTGCATTTCATTTAAGCCTATAATACTGGGAAATAAAACTGATTTAAACATGTTTAATAGAAGACCTTTTCTGTACTGAAGTGATATTTTTAAATGTAATGTGTTATTATTTGATAGAATGATATTACATGATTATTCATCATCAATTACATCAATTATAACAATAAAGACAATTAAAAAGCACTAATTATTGATGTTTAAATACTGAGAATGAACCAAAGGAGGTCTAAGCCGTAGATGACTGTATATTTTTGCTCATCGCATCTGTAGTTATTCGAGGTTAAAAAAAAGTGTTGGGTTCATCCATATTATATGTTATAAAAAAGAAGATGTGGTATGATTGCCAATGAGACAACTATCCACCAAAAACCAAAATGACACAGACATTAACAACTATAGGTCACCGTACGGCCTCCAACAATGACGAAAGCCCATACCGCATAGTCAGCTATAATAGGCCCCGATAAGACAATGTAAAACAATTCAAACGAGAAAACTAACGGCCTTATTTATGTAAAAAAATGAACGAAAAACAAATATGTAACACATAAACAAACGACAACCACCGAATTACAGGCTCCTGACTTGGGACAGGCACATACATAAATAATGTTGCGGGGTTAAACATGTTAGCGGGATCCCAACCCTCCCCCTAACCTGGGACAGTGGTATAAGTGTCCATTTTTCAATAATCCTAAAAACAAATAGGTCTATATTTTCTTATCCAATGGTTTCCGAATGATTATTTGTCCTTTCTAATTGTCACCCTAACATGTGAACACTAACAATTGTAAACCTCTCAGTTTTGTATGAGTATGGACTCACTTAGCTATTGTTGAAGAGAGATTTTAAAACATTTGTTTTACGAGCTTTATATTCAAGATACAACTTATTTAAAAATATCCGTTATCTTACCTGTGAATTGCCGCAAAGCAGTATATTTTTATTTGGCGCAAATGATATACCACCATGCTTTCTAAATTGGTGAAAATGTAATATACATATTATGTGCCATACCTGAGAAACAAACCAATCAAACGCTTCATGACTGAAGAAAAAACAAGAATTTCCATAATGATTCCACCCTAAAGGACATTCAGAACTCGCCTTATCTGAAAGTAAAATCATTAGCATTTAATTTGATTATTTATTTAAAATCAGCAAACACATGTGTGGGTCTATTTCTTCTATCCTTATTGAAGCTAGTTACAATTCTACAAATTTAGAAGTCAAGAGACAAGAGAGAAAGTGATTAGGTCGAGAGAAAATAAATACATAGTAAGTATTAAAAATAATTACTAAATGTTCATTTCATTTGTTTAAAGCAATGTATAAGCAACAAAAAAAAAACACGCGAAAAGATCTGTATTATATCGATGAATTAGAAATCTAAAGAAAATACATTGACTTTATAAAACAAAAGAAGCAACAACTTGTTAAACCACACCAGGTCTTATAATTCCTTAAAGTAACATATTAAAATTTTACAAGGAAATACCGCACGATTTTAATCTATTGACGAATTGAATTATATATTCTTACCACAAACATACCTGGTAAAGTTGCGAATGCAAAAAACAGTGACAATAAGAATGGAAAGCTGTTGGCCATTTTCGCTTCCAATCTTTATCTTAGCTAACTTTTGATCTTTACTTGATAAAAGAAAGGTGCATTAATTTTCTGGAACAATAAGTTATCTCAATTTTGGATTTACAAGAGATATCAGGCTAACTGTGCACGAACCAGCATATAATTAAGACGCATTATTAAATCACACTAAGTGCACCAAGTTTATCTATAAGTTTATCAATTTGAAACATTTAGCCTTGCAAGTATTGACAATAGGCAGAGTCGCATATTCACTTAAACAAAAATAAATACAGAACCCTAATAAAAGTTGAAATAGATAATAAAATTAAGACGTGGTTTGATTGCCAAAGAAAATGTAAAATCACAGAAATAATGAACTCCGACGAAAATAAAAACTGAAAGTCCCTGATCAAATGGCAAAATCAAAACTTCAAACAAATCAAACTTATAATAACAACTGTTATATTCCTAATTTGGGTGAAAATGAAAATGATAATGGTGAATTGAACCTTGTTTTATAGCTAGCTATTCTTTCACTTGTATGACAGTCGCATCAAATTCCATTATATCGTCAACTATGCGTGAACAAAACAAACAGGCCTAGGCATGACAGGAAACAACCCTCCACTAGAGATCAAATGACGTAAAAGCTAGCAACTATAGGTCACAAGACAATTTATATTAAGTTAAAGAATAACTGAATGAGATGGTCTTTTTTTAAGTTTGTGAGGACAAGCAGAAATTCATGGACTTTAATGTTGTGTTTATGTATGGGAATTTGGTTTTTCGCTCCGCAGTAGATTGTATACTCACGATAAATGTCTATTTGACTTTGTTGACTGTGTAAGTACACTGCTACATGCTAGTCATTTCGGATTTCGTACGGTAAATTGGATACACATTAAAGGAAACGTGGTACTCTCTCTGAACATTGAAAAAATATGAAAATACTCTTTGAGCGATTCATAGGTCGCTCGTTGCAAATCAGCAAGTTTGCACATATTAAGCATACCATTTTCTAGTTGACAGTTAACGTTTCTGCTTGACTAACTTTGAAGAACCTACTTTTTAGAGTTATTTTTAAGTTGTGCTGAGTATGCATAAAATATTTGCCACTTGACCTTAACCAAACAACCACCAATCTAACATTTATCTAATATAATCATAGATTTTCATATTATGCTTCTGTCTGTAACATGAAATAGAAAAAAAAAAAAAAAAACCAATAATTTAGCCCATTTCTTGGTGTCTGTTTTGTACTTGACATTTTATGAGTATGTTCATAGATAGCTTTTAATTTTAGATTAAACAACAAGTTTCAAAAACTTTTGGCATTTAAAATATTTTTACCATGTTTAAAACCAACACGAACAAATAGAATATTTTACAAATTCATTGTGTACACTTTTTTCCTACCGTAATAAAAACGAAGTGTAATGAGACTACTCTTCACCACAGACCAAATGACATAGAAGTTAAGAACGTCTAAATGTCCAACCTACTGCCTTCAACAATAAACAAATTTCTTTCTACATAGTAAACTATAAAAGGCCCCAAATATTGAAAAATCAATTACCGGATTTCTTACATAACATGACAAAAAGCAACACACGACAACCACCGAATTTCAAGCTCCTGACTTAAGACTGGTTTTGCGGGTTTTTAAATTGTTTGCTGGCGTGCCAAACACACATCATAACCAGGGACAGTACAACAAAAGTACAAACTTTAAAAATCAGCTAAAAAAGACTTACTTATAAGATCGAAATAAAGCAGCAAAACAACTAACAAAATCACATACTGGACGTGGCAGGTTATTTAAACATCCTACAACGTAAAAGACACTAAGTACAGATCCTACATCACTTGTAGGTTCTGACGCTAGTTTAAAGCCAAATCCAACTAATAAAAAACGTATATCTAAGACAAAAATACCAATCAGTACACATCTAAACCCAATGGATTAAGTGTAAGGACAGCAGTAAAAATCCAAGGACCTTATCCAATGCCAAAAAAACATGTATCAACATATTAGAGAACCGTGGAGTTGAATATTTATTTTACTATTGTAGTATGAAGAACTGATAACAAAAATCTATGTTTATAATTACATGTAACTGACGAAAAATATTTAGAGATCTTATTGATAACTTTTCCAAGAATCCATCAGTCTACCCGATCGTGTCTAAAATTCCAGGCTCAGTAAACAGAATGTCCGTAAAAAGTGTCATGGGCTATTCCGTATGAAAATTGTTTTTTCGGGTACAGCCAAACTTCTATACCAAATATATGTCAAACTTCATATTAATGGAGGAATATTGTAAAGGTTTACACAATTTATTTTAACGAAATCCCTGAATGAATAATTTACCAACAATACAAAGATTACGTTCATTGAAATTCAAAACGTCACTTTTAAAATTGGCATATATAACGAGTATTAGTATAAACAAGCCGTAAGATGGTATAAAAGAAACACGTATGATGAAACGAGGTCGATTCCTAAACACAAAAGTGAGGAAAAACATTATGTTTCATTGTCACGGTACTTTTCTTTCCTAAATTCATGTATTTAGTTTTGATGTCATATTTGTTATTCTCATCGGATTTTATCTAATGCTTAGTTCGTTTCTGTGTGTGTTACATTTTAATGTTGTGTCGTCATTCTCTTATATTTAATGCGTTTTCCTGGGTTTTGGTTTGTTATCCGGATTTGTTTTTTTCCATCGATTCATGAGTTTTGAACATCGGTATTCTACTGTTGTCTTTAATCATTTTGCTTAATTTATTTTGTTAAAACCTATTCTGATATCGACCTTGGTCTTCCATTGAACTGGGTTTTACTGTGTGCATAGCCGTGTGTTTGTTCATTCTACATATACTTAGGCTGCTTTCTGCACTTTGGTTTGGTTGTTGTCACAAAAGCATTACATTACAGCATAGTCGACAGCTTATTGTCTATTCTCAACATCTGTAGTTCGTACTTTACCTCACATAAGTTGCAATTACATTTCCTGATCAAAAATCATTTTCGGATAGTTTTTTAACAGTTTTCTTGAAAAAAAACCAACATGTACGGGTCATTGATAGTGATAGTAAGATATAAAGAAATGCTATAGTGCTTGGTTTGCAGAGTCGGATGGTTGAGGTGAAGCTCTAGTCGATAATCATATTCGAATTCACGAAGATGGTGATTTGCGCCTTTAATAGAATTATGGCCGGGGGAAGATGTTGTTGCACAGTTTCTGGTTTTATGCAGTGGTAATTACAATACTGTTGACCTTTTCTTGTTTTTGAATGGTTTTGATGGTATCTCTTCGACCTATGAATTTAAATTTAATTATTGGGGTCTTTTCTCTCTATGTTTATGAAACATTCATTTTTTACCAACCAAAAAAAGGTAGTTGGAGATTCACATAGCACATATTTGTTTTTTTTGTAAAGTAGAATGGCTATGATTTTAAAGTGACAAAGGCTATTATTTTAAGTTCTCATTAAAATCTTATGTACTTATTGTTTGTAACGACGGTTTCTCGTTTATTCATATAATTTCAGAAAGTAGCCTAACTGTCGTTACCTTATCCATTGCATTGCACAAGATCATGTTTTTTTCTGACTGTTTATGACGTCATTATACTAAATCCATTGGATGTTCGATGTGTACTGATTGATAATTTAGTCTGTGATGCCTGATTTGTATGCCCCATTTTATGCATTATCTTTTCTGGTCTGTGCGTTCGTCTGTCCGTTCGTCCTTCTGTCCCGCTTCAGATTAATGTTTTTGGTAGAGAAAGTTTTTGATGAAGTTAAAGTTCAATCAACTTGAAACTTAGTATACATGTTCCCTATGATATGATCTTTCTAATTTAAATGCCGAATTAGAATTACTATCCCATTTCACGGTCCACGGTACATAGAAAATGATTGTGCGGATGGGTCATCCGTTTACTGGGGATACATTCTTGTTTAGTGACTTCAAACTAGGTGCCAATAACTGCGAGTACTTTTAGATCAGTGATTAGTGTCTTTTTGTTGTTTGGATATACAATGTACAAGTACCCAGCCACGTCCACCCTGTGTTTTTGAAATATGTATTTCTATTTGAAACCATCTGATGAGTTAAGCCTTTTTTAATTTATATATATATCTAGCGGGACGGCTGCAGTGCAGGCGATTTGGTGTCACGATATCACAGTAGCATGGGTTCGAATCCCGGCGAGGGAAGAACCAAAAATTTGCGAAAGCAAATTTACAGATTAACATTGTTGGGTTGATGTTTAGACGAGTTGTATATACATTATGTACACAGCCATGTATCACCATCATTGATGGCGATCCGATGGATACATCTGTTGTAGGGTTGTCACTGACTCAGACGTACTTATAAATATAATTATTTTCTGTGACTGTATCTTACATTCATTTGTAGGATCCTTTACTATAGATAATTTAGCTGATCTGTAACAATAACATCTTCATGCCTTATATATCATGTACTGCAGTACGCCGCTAGATTAAAACTGACGTGGAAAAGTAACACACGGCCAGCGAAAGCTCTTTTTTTTGAGAGCCCAGGTGGTCGTGTGGTCTAGCGGGACGGCTGCAGTGCAGGCGATTTGGTGTCACGATATCACAGTAGCATGGGTTCGAATCCCGGCGAGGGAAGAACCAAAAATTTGCGAAAGCAAATTTACAGATCTAACATTGTTGGGTTGATGTTTAGACGAGTTGTATATATATATATATATATATATATATATATATATATATTAATTAATGTACTGTAGTACGCCGCTAGATTAAAACTGACGTGGAAAGGTAACACATGGCCAGCGAAAGCTCTTTTTGAGAGCCCAGGTGGTCGTGTGGTCTGGCGGGACGGCTGCAGTGCAGGCGATTTGGTGTCACGATATCACAGTAGCATGGGTTCGAATCCCGGCGAGGGAAGATCTAACATTGTTGGGTTGATGTTTAGACGAGTTGTATATATATATATGTTTAGACGAGTTGTATATATATATATATATATATATATACAACTCGTCTAAACATCAACCCAACAATGTTAGATATATACAACTCGTCTAAACATCAACCCAACAATGTTAGATCTGTACATATATATATATACAACTCGTCTAAACATCAACCCAACAATGTTAGATCTGTAAATTTGCTTTCGCAAATTTTTGGTTCTTCCCTCGCCGGGATTCGAACCCATGCTACTGTGATATCGATATATATATATACAACTCGTCTAAACATCAACCCAACAATGTTAGATCTGTAAATTTGCTTTCGCAAATTTTTGGTTCTTCCCTCGCCGGGATTCGAACCCATGCTACTGTGATATCGTGACACCAAATCGCCTGCACTGCAGCCGTCCCGCTAGACCACACGACCACCTGGGCTCTCAAAAAAGAGCTTTCGGTGGGCATGTGTTACCTTTCCACGTCAGTTTTAATCTAGCGGCGTACTACAGTACATGATATATAAGGCATGAAGATGTTATTGTTACAGATCAGCTAAATTATCTATAGTAAAGGATCCTACAAATTAATGTAAGATACAGTCACAGAAAATAATTATATTCATAAGTACGTCTGAGTCAGTGACAACCCTACAACAGATGTATCCATCGGATCGCCATCAATGATGGTGATACATGGCTGTGTACATAATGTATATACAACTCGTCTAAACATCAACCAAACAATGTTAGATCTGTAAATTTGCTTTCGCAAATTTTTGGTTCTTCCCTCGCCGGGATTCGAACCCATGCTACTGTGATATCGTGACACCAAATCGCCTGCACTGCAGCCGTCCCGCTAGACCACACGACCACCTGGGCTCTCAAAAAAGAGCTTTCGGTGGGCATGTGTTACCTTTCCACGTCAGTTTTAATCTAGCGGCGTACTACAGTACATGATATATAAGGCATGAAGATGTTATTGTTACAGATCAGCTAAATTATCTATAGTAAAGGATCCTACAAATTAATGTAAGATACAGTCACAGAAAATAATTATATTCATAAGTACGTCTGAGTCAGTGACAACCCTACAACAGATGTATCCATCGGATCGCCATCAATGATGGTGATACATGGCTGTGTACATAATGTATATACAACTATAAATATTTTATATATTATCCAGGCTCTTTGATAATTAAATCTTGTTAGTTATTAAAGTTTTCTTATCAATGTTAATTATCCCTCAAAGTTGAATATGTTCAAGAAAATTTCTCCAGGATAACACATATATCAATAAAAATAAATAGGTAAATTCCTTAGACTCGTAACAAGGGTTTTGTGATAAGGGTAACATAATTATGTATTCAAGTATTTTTAAATATTGTGTATTGCCCAATACTCATACATTGTTAACATGGTTGTGCTGGTAGTTGTGGGAATATTAATACACGAATGCAATCAAATTAAGTTGTTCAAGAAAGTTTTATTATTCTTATCCAATTACTCCAGAGCCATCGCCAGGATACCTGCAGACAAATAAGTATACAAATATTTATTTTCATTAAATAAAATGTTCTGAAAAAGAGTTCTGTACAATATCGTTATGCATACAACATATAGAACTAGGTAGCTCCCTCTCATTTTACATTCCCTGACATATGCTTTTGATGTAAATATAGAAATATAAAAATTATCTTAACACGTATGTATCGTTTCTATTTTTTTTAAAAAATAACATGGGAAAACTGTACGTTATTTCCCTTTTTTTATAATAAATGAAATTTTTAAAACTTTGCACTTGATTTCATTCACAATAATTACCTTTAAAAAAGTAAAAACATTTCAAAATTGAATTTATATTTAGTAACAGTCAATGTAAGTATTTATATTAAATTGGTGAGAATTTTGACTATTTCATAGTTTTAAAAATGTATTTTTTTATTTAGGTTTCATGAAATTACAGAAGCCGATAAGGGCCATTCAAAAAAAATAATTATGTCGTAATTACGACAGCAATTTCGACATAACACGTCGTTATAACGACATCGCTATTTCGTAATTTCGACATACTATGTCGTTATAACGACATCACTATGTCGTAATTTCGACATAACATGTCGTAATTACGACATCAATATGTCGTTTAACGACATATTATGTGGAAATTACGACATTGCTTTGTTGTAATAACGACATGTTATGTCGAAATAGCGACATCGCTATATCATTATAACAACCTTAGCCTTGTTACTTTGTGAGCATTGAAACAATATGGGAAACATCATTTCATCTTTATTTTAAGAACCAATTATTAAAATTGAATCAAACTTGATATACGTGTGCACTATAAGATCCTATCTAAGTGTTGTAACTTATAGTTTCAAATTGGTCAAAACACATGACCGCAAAGGGACTTTTAATATGTTTAAAAATATTCTTCTCAAGAACAATAAAATGACTGAGTTTAAACTTAGTATAAATATACATTGTGTACCTAGTATCAGATGTCTTTAAAAAGAGCTGTTGCGTTTGACATGATCCGAAGTTAAATATGACCGCCAGTGAGAACAAAGTTTGTATCAAAACCCTATTGTAAACATATTCATTTTCTTTTTGAGAATGATAAACTCTGAATTCAATCAAGCTTGATTGATATTAAAGTTATTTACTCTATATGTCTGCACATGATAGAACTTTATTTCATAATCAAGTCGAATATGACCCATATAAATGGTGATCAATTCGGGCTCCTTGAAGCCTCTATTATATTTGGCATGTATGTAGCAAGAAGATGTGTTTAGTACTCGAAGGGTAGTTTGTGCTTTTGCAATTGCTTGTCGTCCGTCATCGTCTGTAGTTATCGTTTACTTTTATTTCTACTTATTCTACTATTGCCTTTACTAAGTATCAGTCTCCATATTGTTGGTTGCCGGTCATAATCGACGGACGCCATGTGATGACAATACATATAGTTATCCAAAAAAAATGTTTTAGAGAACACAACTCAGATATGGTTTAAACTGATCATTCTTAAATTTTCGGCATAGGTCCAATTTGTCAAGATGAACCCTCGACAGTTTTGGGATAAATGTAACGGTTTTCGAGATATTATTAAAAATCTGATGTGTGCCCATTAAATCCTATTTTTTAAGTCAGTAACAGCGGCTGTGCTTTTAAGGGGTAAAAAATCGACGCACGCCTTATGTAAAGGAAACATTTTATACGAAAAAATAAAACTAACTTTAAAAGAATTTTGCATAGTAGTTTCAAAGGAAATTTAAAAATACACTTACGACAGGCGACGACGGATAACAAGCGATAGCAATCTCTCGCATACCACTTCGGGTACTAGACACAACTTCCTTGGGTGATGAGCGAAGGTCAGGGGATTTATTAGGCTCGAGTATTAGGAGTCCAAAGTTTAAAATAGGATCCAATGGAAAAAGCTTTGAAAATCTTCTCTATAAGAACTATCAGGCCATATTGGACCAATCTTAGATAATGAATGATCCTTATATAATGAGGAGTAAATACAAAAAAAGATGTGGTATGATTGCCAACGAGACAACTCTCCACAAGTAACCAAATGACACAGAAATTGACAATTATAGGTTACCGTACGACCTTCAACAATGAGCACAGTCTATACTGCATAATCACCTATAAAAGGCCCTGATATGACAAATTAAATACAATATTCAACGAGAAAAACTAACTATTTTATGTACAAAAAACTCCCCGAAAAACAAATATTTAACATATCAACAAACGGCAACCACTGAATTAAAGACTCCGGACAGACACATTCATAAGGAATGTGGCGGAATAGAACATGTAAGCGGGATCCAAACCCTTCCCTTAAGTTTGTAGGAATAGCTGTCCTGGGGAACAGTAATTAAAAGAACTTGGGGTACAAAGTTGTAATAAGGCTTCAATGGGGAGACGCTTGAAGAATCTCATTAAGAACCAACAATTGCAATGCAGTTATAATTTGCATCAAGTCTCAGTTTTACATTAAGATTCAATTGTGTACAAATTAAGGTACGGAGGTCCGTGGGTCTGAGCACTATGAGTCCAAAGCTTAAAATATTAGTCTTTATTGGGAAAAGCTTAAAATTTATCTAATTAAAGAACCTGCAATGGAAATGGAGGACTTCATAATTTACACAAATGTGTACATGCCAAACTTAATTAGAGGCTCCAAGGAGCTTGAATTGCTCCCCTATTCAACGGGGTCTCATTTGACTTGATTATAAAATAAATTTCTAGTATGGGCAAGTCTCGAGGTGCAAATAAATAACTTTAATTAAGCTTGATTGCATATGGGGTTCATTATTCTCCAAAACAAAAAGATGAATATGCTTACGCTACAAACTTTGTCTTTACTGACGACCATTTTTAATTTCCTATCTCTTCAAAAAGTGAAAAGTTAAACTCTAAGGTTGTCGTTATTATCACATAGCGGTCAGGAGTCTGTAATCCAGTGGTTGCCGTTCGTTGCTGTGTTACATATTTGTTTTTCAGTTTTTGTTTGTACATGATTAAAACCGTTATTTTTCTCGTTTGAAAAAATTGTTTAACGTCTGTCATTTCGGGGACTCTCCCTCTGGTATCTTTCGTCTCTCTTTTATAGCTGACTATGCGGGGGCTTTTCTCATTATTGAAGGCATTATGATGAACTATAGCTATTAATTTCTGTGTCATTTAGTCTCTTGGCAATAACAATACATATTCTTTTATGTATATATAGCGATCGATGTTGTCATTACGACAATAGCGATGTCGTTATAACGGCATAGTGATGTCGTAAATACGACATGTTATGTCGAAATTACGACATGTTATGTCGAAATTACGACATAGCGATGTCGTTATAACGACATGTTATGTCGAAATTACGACATAGCGATGTCGTTATTACGACAAAATTTTTTTTTGAATTGCCCTTATCGGCTTCCGTTTGAAATGGCCTATTTTGATTTACATATCGAAAGATTATGTAAAGAGTTATCAAAGGAAAATTATTCCCTAGTTATAAAAGTGTAAAACTTAAAGGTAGCACTACAGCCATACTTTTCTTATTCCTTTAAAAATTAATTTCTACTCAATGGATTTTTATAATCTTTAAAGATTTATGAAGATGTTGTTTAAGTTTGAACATAATTTATTTGCTTAATTAATGCAAAATGGATTAGACACAAGTAACTCATACTTATGAAGTCTTCTCCAAACATGAGGATGTTGTATGAGTGCCAATGAGACAACTCTTCATCCAAGTCATAAAAGTAAACCATAATAGATCAAGGTACGGTCTTCAACACGGAACCTTGGCTCACACCGAACAGTAAGCTATAAAGAGCGCCAAACAAATTACTAGTGTGAAACCATTCAAACGGGAAAACCAACGGTCTAATCTATTTAAAAAAAACGAGAAACGAGAATCACTTATGAACCACAACAACAAACGACAACTACTGGACATCAGATTCCAGACTTAGGACACTGGCAGGTGCAACAATTACAGCGGGTTTAAAAGTTTTAATGCTACCAAACCTTCACCCTTATCTGAATCATTAGTGTAACATCACAACATAGAAAGACATACTAAAAAATATCAATTGGAATGGCTTAATTCAATCAAAAGACGTAGAAACACAAATGAACATACATTGAATGAATGAACTTGAAAAAAAGTTAAAAAAAACCCGCCATTTGTAATATCAAAATTATACACAGATAAATGAAAATAATTATGTTG